>NC_053396.1:122972342-123010222 GCF_905171765.1 Bufo bufo | reverse complement strand
GATCCCACCGCCCCGTTCACTACACAGGGCTCATCTTAGGGAAAGCCAGGGTTTAGGCACGTGATCGGCGTACGGGTGAGGAACCCGTCTAGGGACGTCAGGGCAGTCAGGTGCCAGCCGCAAGGTGAGTCAGGGGTCACCACCTTTCCCTCTCCCTTGGACAGGGCCTTCCCATTTCCCTCCCTTTGCGTGACGCCGGTCATTACACCTAGAAATTTTTTATTTTTGGCCACAGAAGTACAGGCCCCAAACATTAGGCATTCATCGGACAGAAAATAACAAGTGATTATGTGGCTGGAGGTACATTAGGCAGTCACTGAATAACAATTTTACTGTAGGCCAGTGGAGTACAGGCCCCAAAAATTAGGCATTCACCTGACAGACAAGAACTTATGATGATGTGGCTGGAGTTACATTAGATGGTCACTAAATAACTATTTTATTAAAGGCCAGTGGAGTACAGGCCACAAAAATTAGGCATTCAACGGACAGAAAAGAACAAGTGATTATGAGGCTGGAGGTATATTAGACGGTCACTGGATTACAATTTTACTGTAGGCCAGTACAGGCCCCAAAAATTAGGCATTCACCTGACAGAGAAGAACAAGTGATTAGGTGGCTGGAGGTACATTAGGCGGTCACTGAATAACAAGTTTACTAAAGGCCAGTGGAGTACAGGACCCAGAAATTAGGCATTCACCTGACAGAAAAGGCCTTTTATGCCACTGTATATACATCAGACAAGGATCATTCTTTGTTCTGGTTGGTGGCGGATATGTGTGGGCTGGAATGAGAAAATTCAATTACATGTGGTCGTCACAGGTGTTGAATTCCTCCAAGATCCTTGCCTCATCCACACTGTCGTGAGCTAGGCGAGTGTGCTTATCGGTCACGATCCCCCCTGCTGCACTGAACGTCCTTTCGGACAGGACACTCGATGAGGGGCAAGCCAAGAGTCCCATGGAAAATTGTGCCAGCTCTGGCCACAGGTCAAGCCTGCACACCCACTAGTCCAGAGGTTCCTCGCTTTTCAGAGCATCCACTTTGGACATTAACCCGATGTAGTAGGACACCTGTCAGTCTAGGCGTTTCCTGAGGCTGGATCCAGAGGGCGGCTGTCGATGAGTTGGCTGCAGGAATGATCTTATATCCGAAGTGACCAATACATCTTCAAACCGCCCTCTTCTTGCAGGCACAGTAGGATTGGTACCCGCACCTTTTTCACTGTGGATGGAAATTCCGCTGCAAATGCCCGCAACAGCAGAATGCAGCATCTATCACAGCAAGGCCTGGAAATGCTGCACATTCTGACAGCCCTCTGTAATGCTGGTAACATGTCCACCATTTTGTGTTTTTACCGGGGGTCTAAGTACGTTGCCACCCAGTACTGGTCCTTGCCCTTTATGCTTTTTATACGGGGTTCCCTCTTCAAACACTGGAGCATGAAGGCCCCCATTTGCACTAAATTGGAAGCAGTGGAGTGCCCTGGCTCCTGCTCATAAACTAGGAGAATGTTGTCCTCTGTCTCTCCCCGACTTACTCATCTTACAGCTCCTGCTCCTCGTCGGCTTGATCAATGACACAACGCAATGCTCGCTCCAGAAAGAAGGTGTAAGGTACGATGTTTCTGATGGTGCCTTGGCTGCGACTGACCAGTTTGGTGATCTCTAGTGTTGATCATGAATATTCGAATTTCACATTTTTATCGCGAATATTGGCACTTCAAGAAATCACTAATATTTAGAATATAGTGATATATATTCGTAATTTCGAATATTCGAGATTTTTTTTAATCAGTACAAATGACCCCTCACTGCTTCTAGATTGTGGGCCAATGAGAAGGCTGCAATATCTTTGACTTTAGGAGTAGTGTTGATTGCAAATTTTTGTAATGCTAATTTTTCAATTGCCGATTTCTGCAATCAAGAAAATAATGACTGGAGATAACAAATTCTTGAATTCGCGAATATATGGCGAATATTCGCCCAAATATTTGCGAAATATCACAAATTTGAATATTGTCCCTGACGCTCATTACTAGTGATCTAATCAAATGGCCACAGAAGTCTGCATGCGTCGTGCATGAGCAGTCACTGGCGCGGTGAAAAGAAACCAAGCTCCCTAGAACCTGTCCTGCTGCAGAGTTCGTACAGGTAGTCGTTAGTGGCATGTTGCTCCTGGAGCAGCCTATCAAGCATATACAAGGTGTAGTTCCAGTGCGTCAGGCTGTCACATATCAGGCGTCTGACAAGCAGGTGGTGTCGCCGCTGAACGTCAGCAAGGAGAGCCATGGCCGTGTAAGATCTTCTAAAATGGCCATAGATTTTCCTGGCCTGCCGTAAGACGTCCTGGACCCCAGTTGTATTTGGCAACAAATCGCTACACCACAAAGGACGTGTGCCATGCACTGCACGTGTGTCATTTTGCCCTGTTTCAGAGCGCTCAGCAGATTGGCACCGTTGACGCACACCACTTTACCAACTGTCAAATTGAGCGGGGTTAGCCACTGATCGGCCTGTGACCGCAGAGCTGAAAGGAATGCAGGACCGGTGTGGCTCTTGGCTTCCAGGCACAACATCCGCAGCACAGCATGCCATTGTCACACCTGGGACGTTGAATAGGTTCTGAGGAGTTTGGGGGGTGCAGCGGAAGAGGCGGTAGCAGTGGAAAAGGAGTCGTCAGCCGAGAAGGACACGGAGGATGGAGTAGGAGGAGGAGAAGAAGAGGCAGGCTTGCATGCAATCAGTGGCGGTAACACCAAATCCACACGGGAGCCATGAGTTACATGCTTGACGGCCGTCAGAAGGTTCGCTCAGTGGACAGTAAAAGTTATGTACCTTCCCTGCCCATGTTTGCTAGACCACGTGTCTCTGGTCAGTGTCGGTGGACACTGTGTGCCAGAGATATATTCAATTGCCGTTGAACATGGCCATATAGTAGGACGTGGAGCGCAGGGAGTGTGGCTTTTTTGGTTCTGATGGCGTTGCTCTGACTGGGCTCGGTGATGGGAGGCAAGGTGCCTTCATAAGGCGGTCGTCCCTAGGTGAGTGTTGGGCTTACCACGACTTATGAGTTGACAGCACAGGCTGCAGATGGCAACACTATTGTCAACAGCTGACATGTAAAAAAAAGCCCACACTGTGGAGCCATGTGCTGCCATCCTGGGAGCGCCAGATATGACCGTGCATGGTGGATGGCTCGCTCCAGATACATTTGCAGTCTGCTTTTTGCCTCCTGTGCACTGCGAGTTCTGCCTGCTTCTCCTCCTTCTCCTCCCTATCTGCTGCTCCGTCTCTCCCCTCCTCTTCCTCTCTTGTGGGCAACCACATGACGTCCATCGACACAACCTCATCGCCACCTTCACCACCACTGACATTAGAGATCTTGGAGTAGGCAGCAACAGCGGGGACCACTCTCCTTGGGATGATCTGGGTATTGTTGTCAGACCACTGGGTGGCGGCTGTTGCTACCTCCTCTTCCTTATCCGATGCCAAGAATGGCTGTGCATTAGTAAGGTCTGGGAAAGGATGGGAAAATAATTCCTCTGACTCGAGTGGAGGGGCTATGGTGGTGGTGGTGTCTTTGGGGGTGCACACATCAGAGAGTGAGGAGGGTGCAGATACAAAGTATGAGGAGGGTGCAGAAGCAGAAGGCTGAGTGAGCCACTCAACCAAGTCTGGTGCGTCCTTTGACGTAATCGCACGCACTTTCTCCAACTTCCCACTTAGGCTCCGGCCTGGTGCACCTGACCGACCCCTATCAGGCCTGCGGAACAGCCTGCCTCTTCCTCTGCCTGTCATTTTCAAAATGACCCTGTGCCAAAGTCCCTAGAAAAGAGCAGTATTTTGTGGAAGCATGTGTATTGAAGGCCTCAATCAGTACTTTGTGGAAGCAGGTATATAGAACCCCTTAATCAATATTTGGTGGAAGCAGGTATATCGCACCCCTAAATATCAATATTTGTTGGAAGAAGGTATATCAAACCCCTTAATCAGTATTTGGTGGAAGCAAGTATATCAAACCCCTTAATCAGTATTTTGTGGAAGCAGGTATATCGCACTACTCAATCTGTATTATGTGGAAGCAGGTATATAGAACCCCTTAATCAATATTTGGTCCAAGCATGTATATCGCACCCCCTCAATCAGTATATTGTGGAAGCAGGTATATAAAAACCCCTTAGTCAATATTTTGTGGAATCAGGTATATCACACCCCTCAATCTGTATTTTGTGGAAGCAGGTATATAGAACCCCTAATCAATATTTATTGGAAGCAGGTATATCGCACACCACAATCAGTATTTTGTGGAAGCAGGTATATCACACCCCTCAATCTGTATTTTGTAGAAGCGGGTATATAGAACCCCTTAATCAATATTTGTTGGAATCAGGTATATCGCACCACTCAATCGGTATTTTGTGGAGTAGGTATATCAAACCCCTAAATACGTATTTTGTGGAAGCAGGTGTATCGCAGGCCTCAATCAATATTTGTTGGAAGCAGGCATATATTAATCCCCTTAATCAGTATTTTGTGGAAGCAGATATATTGCACCCCTCAACCTGTATTTTGTGGAAGCAGGTATATCAAACCCTTTAATCAGTATTTTGTGGAAGCAGGTATATTGCACCCCTCAATCAGTTTTTTTGGGGGGCAACAGGTATATCACACCCGTTGCAAATAGTTGTTCCAATAGCGCTTGTCCCTCTATATACTTGCAGTATCGCAGCAGAACTACACACAACTGCTGCACAATACAAATGCACTATATATTTTCTGTTAGAAAGTATATTATAGGTATATCACACCCCTCAGTACATCACACCTATCGATAGCACACCTATACCAGTCCTTAAAAGGACTTTTGTGGCCCTATTAGCTAGAATTTGGTGTCCCTAACAGTCTGTCCCTGCTCCACAAAGAAACCTCTCCCTACACTGGCAAAACACAGAATGTAAAATGGCTGCCAGATCGGGTTCTGTTATAGGGTGGTGGTGTGTCCATATGCTAAAACGTCTCATTTGACTGTCCTGTCCCATCTGATGTGTGTGTCATGGGTCAAAGTTGGGCACAATGCAAAAGAATATGGCGCCGGCGGACATCGCCATATGTTCGCATGTTTAGCGAATCGTGAACGCGCAAAGTTCGTCGCTAAACGACCGCCGGGCGAACCGCAAGGCCATCTCTAATAAGTATATACTGTAATTATTTGCTCCTGAAATCATGTGGCCACAACTAGGTTGATTCCATAGGCCCCATAAGAAGCAATAGTGGTAAAGGGCAGAGTGCAGGACATGCCCATGGTGGATCGATAGTTATAAAAAGATCGCTTATGAAAACTCACCATGTGCTGGCACCTAGGGAGTATATCGGCCGAAGTGGGCCTGTTTGTGAGTCGGGCGCCATTTTAAAGGGATGGACATGTAAACAAAGCCAATTGGTGCAAGGTGGAGGCGGTGTTTAAACCAAGTGAGACGCTCGGGAATGGGAATACACTGGGCATGGGTGCAGGTTCTGACGGCCATCTTGGAAAAGGTATTCAGGAATAGTTAAGCACTTCGTATACGCGCAGGTTTGGTGTCATCTTGGAAAAGGGCAGTTTAAGAGCTGTCTGCAGATGAGGAGCAGAGGCAGAGCTTGCTAAGGAGCCCATTTGCATACCTTCTTCCCAGAATTCCAGAGGAGCATGTATGGCCTGTAAGCCTTTTCACGCTGATTAAGGCACTCTTCCTAAGGCGACATAGTACCCAAAATCCTGACTTCACCTGGCCTCTCACCCAGTTAAGTCAGTACTCTCTGCTCTGCGCTGATGAGGGACAATCATCCCAAAACAGCTGTCTGCAGATGAGGTGCTGGCTTATTTATTATCTAAGTCATGTATTAAGGAATATTTAAAGAGTTGAATATTGACTGGTGGCATTAGACTAATAGTACTGACTTGCCTTGTTTGTTCTCAATTTTTACTATTGATCTGTCACTTACAGTTTACTCTTTATTTTAACTGTGCTATATCCTGAGGCAAAAATACAGTAAAAACTGAATCTATGTGTTATATAATCTTCTGATGTAGTGTATGAGGGTCATTGTTCTTAAACTCACTTTCACTCTGCAAGATATAATTATGCTTGGAAACCACTGAGTAATTTAAAATGTTTAACAGTACCTGACTGATAAATCCTCATGGTACACGAAAGGGAAGAAATTATGCAAACTTCTGGGAAACTACAATATAGTACAATCATTTGTTATCTGCAGGACATATTTTATGAGTCAAGAGTTTATAGGATATCTGGGAGACATACAGTACTATTTAAAAATTGGAATGCTGGTTAATAGTTTCTTTATAAGTTTACATATAAAACATATTTGTTTGTATTAAACAGGGAAGCACAAGCCCCTAGTCATATAATTCTTTACTATCCCAAGATGATCATATGAAGGAAATAATAAAAGAATATTAAAAGTATAAAGATACTTTAGCCACATTTTTATACAGATTGAAAAATTATGGGTCCTCTCAAAGACCATCAGCTTATAATACGTAGTAATTTATTTTCGTGAAGAATTTAGCACATATTAAATTATTAATTTATCACTTATATAGTAGAAAAATATTTTGCAACACTAAAGTTATTAAAAAATAAAAAGTAAATTAACCCTTTGGAAATGCCTAAATTTATGTTTAGATAACTAATAAAATGTGGCCTAGATGATACTAAGTCACAGCTACAGAAAAACACAATGGCAGAAATGTATCAAGCCCTTCACACCAGGATTTTGAAATCGCAAGCAGGGCCTTTGCCACTTTTTAGGGTCACTGGCACAAACAATTAGCTACCTTTTGAGCACTGAGTCTTTCAGCGCCACCTACATATTTGGAGTGAAAATTTTGTTAGAATTAATTTTGTGACACACTAATGAAGTGCGGCTTTTAAAAAAGTTACAAAAAGTTGCAACTCCTCTCCAGGTATCCCCATTTATACTAGCAAAAATAGGTGCAACCACATTGCAATTGTAATAATAAAAAACAGCATCAAAAAGTACGTTGCCTAAATGCGTCACAGGTCCTAATAGTGAAGTGGGTACAGTTCACACAGATAGATGCTTTTCTTTTGTTGGACCGTGCTGCCTCAGGATTAACAGAAATTCCACACTCGAAACCAGTCAGATAATTGCGAACATGGGAAAGCATACAGGCCAAACAAGACCTTTCCTCCTCTCCCTTCCAGGCTTCTATGGAACACCAAGGATGCAGCCAATCGTAAAATACCGTCACATGAATTGGAGTAAAGCAGTGTTTATTATACTCACAATACACAGGTAAAAACGAGCAGTGTACAAAAGGATCAATCACCCAATAGGCAGCGTGGTCCAACAAAAGAAACACATTGCAATTATGCCAAATGTATTATTGCTGTGCTCCAGTCTCATATATTTGGTGCAGGTGTGCATAACAAGTCCATTTTAAAAACTAACATCTAACCTCAAATACCTGCTGTCCCACTATCTGTGACTGGCACAGGCATCCCATCTTTTACCCTCCCGCTGCCATTGTTGGGGTTCTGAGGCTCCGGTCCTTTATGGCTTCCTGCAGGTCGCAGCCTGCTCCTGCTGCAAAGGTCCCTTCTTGCTCTAACCTTAGGGTATGTGTACACTCTTGCTGCCTCTTAAAGGCCATTGCGTGGGCACCCTAATCTTCCACAGCCTATGACTGGTTACCTAAGGTGAGGATGTCTGAGCAATAGGTGTATTTAGGTTGCTAGTCCTTGCATATGGTGTGCTGTTCTGATTGTCTGCCCATTTGTCGACTCCGACCCTCCTCTAACTGGCCTGACTGTTGCCTATTTACCATATTGACCCTTTTATGCCTTCCCTGACCTCAGACTATTTTCATGGATTCACATTTACTGTGCCTGTTTTGACCTTGGGTTGTTGCCTGACTTCTCGGTGCTTTACACTGGTATCTCCGACCCCCAAGCTGCCAACAACACCAAAAGTATTCCAAGAGGTAACAGCCTGGTAGCTTCCCTGCAGTGAAGGTCAGATCCCCATATAGGGGTTAAAATATGAAAAAGATTAATATTATTTCTCCTTATGGAGAGCACCTGAGCACCTATTACACATGAAAAGTCTTATATGTCAAACAAGGCACCTCTGGCTTTTTTGGAAAAATATATGCAAATTAGCTTTACTTGTTAAAGGAAAAGAAGGATGGATTTATGTGGGAACTACATCCCCCGTTCAAATAAATGTAGACCTTCAAGTTTAAGAAAAATCCACAAGAAACCATTATTGACACTGCGGAATGTTGAATCTCCAAGGAAACACAATGCATGGATTAAAAAATTTCAGCCCCATAGGATAACATTGGAAAGTCTTTGTTGTGGTCAGGCAGTAGTTCTCTGAAAACTCTCCTTGTGCTTTGCTTCACTGTGAAATTAGCAGTCTGAAGCATATAAAATGGTTTAAGCTGGATGTCTCCATTCATTTCAAAGGGCGATATAGTCCCCACAGAATTCCACCCTTGACTTTTTTCTCCTTTATGAAGGAAAGCTAAGTTGCATTTTTTTCCCCAGAAACCCAGAGGAACCTTGACTGATCTTTAAGACTGATCCCACTTACTAGGTGCTCAGGTTCTCTCCATAAGGAGAAATAGTACCCCCAGACACCGATCAAGGTCTCTCATCTATCTCGGTTAGTTCTCTCTGCTTTGGAGCAATCTAAGTTATGCTTCAATGTCTTAAAATGCTAAGCATTGACTTATTGGGTTGATAGTATATGTAACATCTGGTAGCAGACGTAGTGTTCTGTTACCTGAAGTTGATTTCTTTGTAGGTTTGAATAAATCCAAATAATTTTTGAGAAATGTGTTCATCTTTACTGAATTTATAATATATAGATTTTTTTTAAACAAAAGCTAGGGGACAAAACCAATAACATACACTATACCACAGGTATTACTTACCATTGAGAAAATGCTAAAAACCCTACTCAGCCCTATACATGAATAAGGTAATCTATCTTGTTTAAGGCTACTGATCCGTCCTTCCATTATTTCGCTGTGCCGCCGGACTGCCGCTCCGTCCCCATTGACTATAATGGGGACGGGGGCGGAGCTCCGGCGCAGCACGGCAGTGCGCGGCGAAAGGCCGCTGGACTAAAAGTCCTGCATGTCCGACTTTTTAGTCCGGCGGCCTCTCACCGCGAACTGCCGTACTATAGTCAATGGGGACGAAGCGCCGTTCCGGCGGCACGGCAAAATAGCGGAAGGACGGATCCGACAGGGTGAACAGCCTGTCGGATCCGTCCTGCCGCAAGTGTGAAAGTAGTCTTAAACAAGATAGATAACAAGATAACATTGTCTTTACCTGATTTGCTTCATGAAGTAGTCAATTTCCATTTTAAAAAAAGATCATGAGTGTGGTGACCCCACACAAATTTACAGTATGCTGTTAATTTCCATAAATAACCATTATGACAAAGGGTCCATATAATAATTTGAAAAGAAAAACAGGGTTTAGAATATGTTTCTTTTTATTTATGGATCTGCATTCTGTTTTTAATTCCTTTGACTTTTTTATATTTTATAATACTATATAATATATCTTATGCGGAATCTCTATTCCAGTGATGGCTAACCTCTGGCACTCCTACGACTCCCAGCATGCTTTATTACTTTCTATGGAGTTCTGAGAACAGCCAAACTAGTTTTACCACAGCTGGAGTGCTGGAGGTTAGCCATCACAGTTATGTTAAAGTTACATTTCCAGTCTTAATTGCCTTCTCTAAATCCTCTTCTACGTTGCTATTGTGTGTAGGGGGATGAGGTTTTCATTCTTTGATTCATTGTGTATGGATTTGGATAAAAAAAAAATAAAGATGAAAAATGAATAAATGTCACCACAGATGATGTAAGGATTTTGATATGCATCCAGGGTTGATGCACATGCTAAGGCCAGGGCCCCTACTCTGTATTTGTGTTCTGTGTGGTTTCTCTTACACAGGACAGTACTATCTTCTCACCAATCTTGTTTATTGACTCTTATGCAGGGGTTTAGTGTGCTAATAGTGATTGGAGTATGTATTTATATAATTCACTTTTATTAAAAGTCTTTGGTCAGGTATTTGCCAGGTCTGAAACCCAGGACTTATGTGGAGACAAACACTAACAGTGAGCCACAGGCTTGACTGTGGTCTATAAAAACATTCTAAATATAAATTCATTTGGTATAAAAATAAGAACAGAATGAGTTGTTGGACTAGGACAAAGGCAGGATGGGACATACAGTCAGGCCCATAAATATTGGGACATCGACACAATTGTAACATTTTGGGCTCTATACACCACCACAATAGATTTGAAATGAAACGAACAAGATGTGCTTTAAATGCAGACTGTCAGCTATAATTTGAGGGTATTTACATCCAAATCAGGTGAACGGTGTAGGAATTACAACAGTTTGCATATGTGCCTCCCACTTGTTAAGGAACCAAAAGTAATGGGACAATTGGCTTCTCAGCTGTTCCATGGCCAGGTGTGTGTTATTCCCTTATTATCCCAATTACAATTGAGCAGATAAAAGGTCCAGAGTTCATTTCAAGTGTGCTATTTGCATTTGGAATCTGTTGCTATCCACTCTCAAGATGAGATCCAAAGAGCTGTCACTATCAGTGAAGCAAGCCATCATTAGGCTGAAAAAACAAAACAAACCCATCAGAGAGACAGCAAAAACATTAGGCGTGGCCAAAACAACTGTTTGGAACATTCTTAAAACGAAGGAACGCATCAGTGAGCTCAGCAACACCAAAAGACCCGGAAGACCACGGAAAACAACTGTGGTGGATCACCGAAGAATTCTTTCCCTGGTAAAGAAAACACCCTTCACAACAGTTGGCCAAATCAAGAACACTCTCCAGGAGGTAGCTGTATGTGTGTCAAAGTCAACAATCAAGAGAAGACTTCACCAGAGTGAATACAGAGGGTTCACCACAAGATGTAAACCATTGGTGAGCCTCAAAAACAGGAAGGCCAGATTAGAGTTTGCCAAAGGACATCTAAAAAAGCCTTCACAGTTCTGGAACAACATTCTATGGACAGATGAGACCAAGATCAACTTGTACCAGAGTGATGGGAAGAGAAGAGTATGGAGAAGAAAAGGAACTGCTCATGATCCTAAGCATACCACCTCATCAGTGAAGCATGGTGGTGTTAGTGTCATGGCGTGGGCATGTATGGCTGCCAATGGAACTGGTTCTCTTGTATTTATTGATGATGTGACTGCTGACAAAAGCAGCAGGATGAATTCTGAAGTGTTTCGGGCAATATAATCTACTCATATTTAGCCAAATGCTTTAGAACTCATTGGACGTCGCTTCACAGTGCAGATGGATAATGACCCAAAGTATACTGCAGAAGCAACCAAAGAGTTTTTTAAGGGAAAGAAGTGGAATGTTATGCAATGGCCAAGTCAATCACCTGACCTGAATCCGATTGAGCATGCATTTCACTTGCTGAAGACAAAACTGAAGGGAAAATGCCCCAAGAACAAGCAGGAACTGAAGACAGTTGCAGTAGAGGCCTGGCAGAGCATCACCAGGGATGAAACCCAGCGTCTGGTGATGTCTATGCGTTCCAGACTTCAGACTGTAATTGACTGCAAAGGATTTGCAACCAAGTATTAAAAAGTGAAAATTTGATTTATGATTATTTTTCTGTCCCATTACTTTTGGTTCCTTAACAAGTGGGAGGCACATATGCACATATTACTGTTGTAATACCTACACCGTTCACCTGATTTGAATGTAAATACCCTCAAATTAAAGCAGACAGTCTACAGTTAAAGCACATCTTGTTTGTTTCATTTCAAATCCATTGTGGTGGTGTATAGAGCCAAAAATGTTAGAATTGTGTCGATGTCCCAGTATTTATGGACCTGGCTGTAACTGAGTGAGTTTTTATTTCAAGGCCTGATATGGGGTGAGGGGTGGGAATGAGGTTTTCATTCTTTGATTCTTTGGGTGAGAATGTGGAATTGTTTTACTAAGAAAAAATAACCTGGAGCCACTCATCATGGATCAACATCAAAAATACAGAACATCCTACTGCATCAAGGTTTTCAAAATACCATTCTCATCCTATTGAAAGTTGGATGTACCGTGCCTTGAAAAAGTGTTCATACCTCTTGAACGTTTCCACATTTTTTTCATGTTACACCCACAAACCTAAATGTATTTTATTGGGATTTTAGGTGATAAACCAAAACAAAGTAGCAAGTATGTGTGAAGTGAAAAGAAAATGATACATGTTTTTCAAAATTTTTAATAGATAAAAATTTGTAAAGTGTCAATACTTTGTAGGCCTATCTTTCACTGCAATTATAGCTGTAAGTATTTTTGAGTATGTCTCTACAAGCTTTGCACATCTAGAGGATGAAACTTGTCCACTCTTCTTTGCAAATAGCTCAAGTTTACTCAGATTGGATGGAGAGTGTCTGTGAAGAGCAATTTTCAAATCTTGTCACCGATTTTCAATGGATTTTAGGTCTGGACTTTGACAGGGTTATTTTAACACATGAATATGATTTAATCTAAACAATTCCATTGTAGCTTTCTGTATGTCTAGGGTCACTGTCCTGCTGGAGGGTGAACCTCCACCACCAGTATCAAGTCTTTTGCAGCCTCTAACAGGTATTCTTCTAAGATTGTCGTGTATTTAGCTCCATCCAACTTCCTAGCAACTCTGACCAGCTTCCCTGTCTTTGCTAAAGAAAAGTATCCTCCAGCATGATGCTGCCACCACTATGTTTCACGTTGAGGATGGTGTGTTCAGGGTGATGTGCAGTGTTAATTTTCCGCCACACATAGTTTTGCATTTAGGCCAGAAATTTAAACTTTGGTCTCATCTGATCAGAGCACCTTCTTCCACGTGTTTTATATGACCCCTACATAGCTTTGACAAACTGTAAACGGGACTTCTTATGACTTTCTTTAAAAAATGGATTTCTTCTTGCCACTCTTTTATAAAGACCAGATTGTGGAGTACACAACCAATAGTTGTCCTGTGGACAGATTCTCCCACCTGACCTGTGGATGTCTGAAGATCCTTCATAGTGACCATAGGCCTCTTTGCTGCTTCTCTAATTAGTGGTCTCCTTGACTGTGCTGTCAGTTTAAGGGGACAGGCATGTCTTGGTATGTTTGCATCTCACGGAGCACTGTTCAATCCCTCAAAATATTGTGCCATAATTCTTCCATTTTCAGATGATGGATTGAACAGTGCTCCATGAGATGTTCACCAGCTTGGGATATTTTTTTATAACCTAACCCTGCTTTACACTTCTCCACAACTTTATCCCTGATATGTCTGTTGTGTTTATTGTTTTTCATGATGCCATTTAATCACTAATTTCCACTTGCAGAACAGCGGTAGATATACTGAGAATAAATAACACACAGGTGGACTCTATTTACTAAATAGGTGACCGCTGAAGGCAATCACACTTTATTTTATTTAGCGGTATCAGAGTATAGGGGGCTGAATACAAATGCACGCCACACTTTTCAGATTTCTATTTATTAAAAAAGTTCTAAACCATGTATCATTTTCTTTTCACTTGCTTGCTACGTTGTGTTGGTCTATCACATAAAATCTCAATAAAATACATTTAAGTTTGTGGGTGTTGTGTGAAAGAAAGAGAAAAACTTCAAGGGGTATGAATAATTTTTCAAGTCATTGTACTGCAAAAATAAAAAACAATACCAAATTCCCTTCAGTAACATGCAGATATTATCTACACTGTTGGTCTTATAGAAAAAGACCAATTAAGCAACAGTGACAAACAAGACATTGCATACTGCTTCAAGTCTTCTACAGTAGTAAAGTATAGAGTGCCATTTTCTGTTTTTTCAATTTGTAGTGAACTTGATAGGTGGAGCACTTTGAAAGCTGAAACTTCCTGACAAATAAGCCAGTGACAAAAAACTATTAACTGGAAGAATGTTTGGGGAAAGTGGAATTGTTTTTGAGCATAGTGATTAGAGATGAGCAAAGTTTAGAAAAATTTGATTCGGCCTATTCGTCACCAAGAAATCTGATTTGTTCCAAATTAATTTGTTACGAATTGCTATAAATAAGGTATACCCAGGCCACTCTGTCTAATCATATTCTTTCCACTGTCCCAATCTCAGTGTGAAGGCTTAGAAGTTAACCATTTCCCGACCACGGACAGTACATTGATATGGATTGCCTGGCATTTAAGAATGGTGCCCGCTGGCACATGCAGCAGATGCTAATGCCACCAGATGTCTGCTGAGATGTTACACAGCATTTAGACAGGAAAACCTTCCTCAAAGCAATAAAATTAAGGGATTCATAACAAGGATGACCATAATCCAATGTGGAGCCTTCCATAAAGTCACAATGGTATTTCGCTTTTAAAATTATTAGGGTTAAAACCAGATGCCGAACATGGTGGATTGATCAAACATGGGCGCTGGATTATTGCAGCAACACTGTCCCTAGCGCATGAGCACTGGCCACATCTCTCCCTATGCTCAGATAACAGGACAATGATGAACACCACATGGACTGAGAGTTTTATAGGGCTATGACATCACATGGGATCGCTACTGGCAGATTGGCGAGCTGCATGGCATTTTGGGTGATCTTCCGTCCCAGTGATTCTTACTTTCACTTAGTAACAAGTGCAGCCACCATTTAAGAACAATTGATCTGTTACCAGCGCAAGGAAATTCATATATGTGTCAAATCTAATTTTTCCTAAACTTTGGAGCAAATTCCACTTTGCATGCTTCACTTCGCTCAATACTAATAATAATACTCCAAATCAGTAGATACTAATAAACTAATATTGCAATTTTATTGTAAATACACAAGCTATCCATCATGCACTGTAAACAATTGGTCCCAGTGACATTGTGTTTATTTGTATTAAAAATTGCCCCTGGGTATTTCATTCATACAGACTTGACAATTAGATATCTTCCAAGAGAAAGTAAGCTGTCTCTGTAATGCCACCTAGGGGCAGTAGCTTCCCAATAGTTTTCGTTCAACTTTATAAAAGGCCTTACAAAATAACTAAGGGCCCATTTACATGGTCCGAGGATTTGGACAATTAATTTATGACAAGCATTCATACAAACGATCCCGATAAGTGACCAATGTAAACGTGCTGCCTATCCCCTGACAAATTAGTAAAATGTCATTTGCCAGGTGATAGTGTCTTTCATGCAGTACCAAAATTATTGTACGTAGTTAGAATATCACCCTGTGTGAACAAGGAGGTACTGCCACCAAACAATGAATCCATGTGGGGATAAATTATGAGAAAGGAAAGGTTCATTCCCAATCCTTTCCCTGACTATAGACCTGTGAAACAGTTCCCCAAAGATATTATAAAACCAACCTTCTCCAAAAGGGCAAACAATCATGATGACATTAAGTGGGTGGCAATTGGACAACACATCTTATTATCCTGACTGTATCTAGCTAATGATGACAACTAGTTCGGGCAACAATTTCAATAATAATATTAGTTACAATAATATTTTCATGTTAGGTAGGGAATAGTGCAGCCCTGTACTTCCACTCATACCTCTATGCCTACCTACTTGGACGATCTGTCCAGTGTCCTAAACAGAAAGAGGTGCAAATAATTGCTGACAAGGACAGGATCAGAAGGCAACTCGTCATAGCCAAAAGTGTGTATAATAACAGAATTAAATAACAGGTAGGGACAAGGGACCAAGAGGTCACGTCAGAAATATAATCGGCAGTCAGAGTCAATGTCAAAGTCAAAGCAGAAGTCAACATCCAGTATTTCCAAAATGTACAAACGCAAATGTGGCCTGATGCCCCAGCTCCCTGACAGGATGACCAGTCATTGCCACAGCAATGGAACAACCCCAGCAGTGTTTGAACAAAGAGGCCAAATTCGCCCCAGAGCATGGACAGATAAATATGTGACAAATATTATATCTGATAAAATCACTCACAAAGCAAATGTCTAGTATAATTTGTAAAAATACCTTTAGACTGCAGCTTTAGGCCTCATGGATACAACAGATGCATGTGTACAAAGCCTGCACACAAAGTTTCTCTGAGTCTCTACTCCATCTGAGGTGGAAAAAACTGTAGGAGTAAAGAGTGACAGTAGACTGCTAAGGGCACAATGTACAAGAGCAATAATATGGCCATATGCATAAGGCCTTACTTCAAGAGGTGTTTCATGAAGACAACTCCTGTTCACATGCTCTATTAGGGCATATGGATTCCATAAAAGGAGGATGGTCTCTCACTTGAAATCCGAACTCTGTAAGTCAAAATGGAGAGTCACTCTGTGGACTTGAGTCATTCATGTATGGACATTACGTAATACTTCATTTTTTTCATGATCGCCACCAGTGTCTATTTACAGACTTATTTAAAAATTAACAATTTGATAAAATGTTTATTCCTAGAACCATACATTAGTTACTGGGGATAGGCTCATGAATAATCATGTGAGAAAAAAGCCATATTCCTACCTTTACTAAGAACATAATATTGAAAAGTGCTCCTTGCTGTGCAGCAGTAGTTATATGACTTAATTTGTAGCCTGATAATAATGTTCTTTTATATGATAATAAAACTGTCCATCTTCACGGATTGAGCCCATAATTAAACATATAAACAGATTGAAAGGATAAATATATACGATCATCTAAACAATATATATTCACCTTGCAATGCATTATGCATAATTTAATATAACGAAAGGATATTGTTAGATTATAAATCATCTATTTCTGCTATTAGGTCAGCTCAAGGATATTGACATTTAAAGCAAGGCTCCGATTTTTTCCTTTCCATTAAGCACACTTTAATAGTGGCCTTGACAGGGAACAAACTGACATGATCTATGTCAGGTGACCCAAGATATTAAACCATTTTTACAGCACTGACTTTCTTGTGCAGTTCTTTGCAGATTTATTGTGTACAGGAGGCAAGCTAGAAGAGTCAATGCATCCAACAGCCTCAAGTCTTTCCTGCCTTCCTTCTTTGCTTGCTGCAAAATTGGATTTCTGTAGAAACACTGACAAAGAGCGGTGCAGAAAGAAAATCATTTCCAAAATATTTTGCAAGTCTTTACAATGCTGGAGGGATTAATAAGAGGCGAGGAACACTGGGGCCTAAATGCAGATATTTCCTGGAAGGGACTTCTTTTAAATAAGTCTATAATAAGTGGCAAAGTGCAAGTAATTTATTTTTGGATTTTGTTGTGAAAGTTCTTTCAGTTTTGGGTAAAAGTAGTTAGAAGGCCATAAATTAAAATCAGTATGTGGCCCATTTTTAATACTTAGCATAAAAATGGAATGCAGTTCAGTTCTGAAAGGCTGGCAGCGAAAAGGCCAATTTTCAGCACTTTGTAACAAATGCAGAACAGGCAAATATTGAAATAAAGACCTTTTATTTCTATACTGCAGCAAAGGGTTATTACAGTTTCAGCAGGTACAGCTTATTGTATAATAAAAAATTTCTGAAGTTTTCCGTTATACTTTCTAGATCGTTATTTCAAGATTTTCTAAATCTCTGCATGCTGTCATACATTAAATCACTACATTGTTAACTTCCGATGGATAAGAATCCACCCTGGTAACCTAATAGACACCTACCTGTATATACAGATGTAGCAGAGTTAACAGTCACAGTCATAACGCGTTAACTAGATGTGGTATATCACCAAGTCTGTTAACTCTTCTGCATTTGCATAGACTTGCATAAGAGGTACAGATGCAGCAGACTTAACAGTCACAGTGATAACGTGTTAACTAAGTGTGTATGTTAGCTCTACTACATCCTCAGTACATGACTTTTTAGATGCAGTTCTGATACACATACTGTAACAAGTTATATAGTAGTGAATGTATGGCATGACGAGGAAAAATGTTATCCATTAGAACAGGCAAGGGATTCAGCCAGTTCCGTCAGGTTCTCCTGATCCGGTTGTTAAAATTTCAGTGGCAGCTGGAGATGATCGTATCCATTCCATAGTTTAGCTCCTTAGGATTTTTTAAAGCTGGGTGGTATGTGTTTAGTGTATACAGTATATGGTGTATTTATGTATGTGCACCATGTATATGGTGTATTTATGTGTGTTGCATATACACTCACCTAAAGAATTATTAGGAACACCATACTAATACGGTGTTGGACCCCCTTTTGCCTTCAGAACTGCCTTAATTCTACGTGGCATTGATTCAACAAGGTGCTGATAGCATTCTTTAGAAATGTTGGCCCATATTGATAGGATAGCATCTTGCAGTTGATGGAGATTTGAGGGATGCACATCCAGGGCACGAAGCTCCCATTCCACCACATCCCAAAGATGCTCTATTGGGTTGAGATCTGGTGACTGTGGGGGCCATTTTAGTACAGTGAACTCATTGTCATGTTCAAGAAACCAATTTGAAATGATTCGAGCTTTGTGACATGGTGCATTATCCTGCTGGAAGTAGCCATCAGAGGATGGATACATGTTCTCATTCTGTTTACGCCAAATTCGGACTCTACCATTTGAATGTCTCAACAGAAATCGAGACTCATCAGACCAGGCAACATTTTTCCAGTCTTCAACAGTCCAATTTTGGTGAGCTCATGCAAATTGTAGCCTCTTTTTCCTATTTGTAGTGGAGATGAGTGGTACCCGGTGGGGTCTTCTGCTGTTGTAGCCCATCCGCCTCAAGGTTGTGCGTGTTGTGGCTTCACAAATGCTTTGCTGCATACCTCGGTTGTAACGAGTGGTTATTTCAGTCAACGTTGCTCTTCTATCAGCTTGAATCAGTCGGCCCATTCTCCTCTGACCTCTAGCATCCACAAGGCATTTTTGCCCACAGGACTGCCGCATACTGGATGTTTTTCCCTTTTCACACCATTCTTTGTAAACCTTAGAAATGGTTGTGTGTGAAAATCCCAGTAACTGAGCAGATTGTGAAATACTCAGACCGGCCCATCTGGCACCAACAACCATGCCACGCTCAAAATTGCTTAAATCACCTTTCTTTCCCATTCTGACATTCAGTTTGGAGCTCAGGAGATTGTCTTGACCAGGACCACCCCCCTAAATGCATTGAAGCAACTGCCATGTGATTGGTTGACTAGATAATTGCATTAATGAGAAATAGAACAGGTGTTCCTAATAATTCTTTAGGTGAGTGTATATGGTGTATGTATATGTAAATGTGGGTTGTGACGCCGCGTGTCCGCCGTTGAGTAGGGAACCTGTTGATAAAAGTTTGAATCCCACCCCTGCATTAGAATTAATATAAGCTTCCACTGAGAGATTACGAAAATAGATGTCTGTCAGGGTGCTGAATTACCTTAAAGAGACCAGTCCCGTATGGAGACTTATTGGCAATGCTCCATGAGAAACAAATATGCAAAGATGTATCTCCAAAGAAAGAGAACCGTCTCGCCAGCACCACCTAATAAAAGTGGTTTCTAGAGATGAGCAATTAATAAAAAACTTTGATTCTACTGCTTCGTCGAATTTTAGAAAAACATTTCCTTTGTGACAAATTACTGGTGGGTGCAATGATAGAAGAGTAAAACTTAGAAGAGGATTCTTTACAGTAAGAGCAGTGAGACTATGGAACTCTCTGCCTGAGGAGGTGGTGATGGTGAGTTCACTAAAAAAGTTCAAGAGGGGCCTGGGTGTATTTCTGGAGTTAAATAATATTACAGGCTATAGCTACTATAGATGGGTTGTTGATCCAGGAAGTTATTCTAATTGGAGTCGGGAAGGAATTTTTTCCCCTAAAGTGAGGAAAATGGACTTCTACCTCATAGGGTTTTTTTGCCTTCCCCTGGCTCAACTTGCAGGATAACAGGCTGAACTAGTTGGACAGATGTCTTTATCAGCCTTATAAACTATGCTACTATGATAGGAAGCGCTGATTACGTCG
The DNA here is from genome assembly GCF_905171765.1 of Bufo bufo. Classification (NCBI taxonomy): domain Eukaryota; kingdom Metazoa; phylum Chordata; class Amphibia; order Anura; family Bufonidae; genus Bufo; species Bufo bufo. Next base: position 122,990,258 of record NC_053396.1, on the reverse strand, counting down.
CTCCCCATCATTGTACCCCTCAGATGCCGCATTCATACAACGATCATGGCATCTGCTATATATAACAGAGTGTAAAATTAAAAAAATTTAAAATGATACTTTCCTCAGCCATTTGCTTGGGCCGCCGCCATCTTGCTTGAAGATCATGCACAAAATCTTATTTAACAAAAGTATATAGACAAGCCAGATGTCTGATCCATCCATAGACAACTGTTTTAGGCTGCTTTCCCCTCTTTAGTTCAGAGTATAATTCTGGATGGCTGGGTGCTAAGCATTGGAAGCAACTTAGGCAAGGTGTTGAATCTCCTTAAAGAGACCAGCCCTGGATGGAGACTTATTGGAAGTACTACACTTATTGCCAATGTTCCATGGGAAATGAATAGACAAAGTGGTTCAAGATCCAACTATCCAACAAGTGTTGGAATTTGACAATGGAATATAGCCAAGCCACTTTCAATAGGTGGCGCTGGTGAGATGGTTCTATTTCTTAGGACAGGGATGCTCATCCTGCTGTCCTCCACCATGTCCTGCTGTAGACTGATAGCTGTAGGCTGTCTGAGCATGCTGGGACTTGTAGTTTTACAACAGCTGGAGGGCCGCAAGTTGGGCATCCCTGTCTTAGGAGATACCTCTTTACAAAAAGAGATGTTGAAATCCATGAGAAATTGACACAGAAAGTACTTTGGAAAAATATTTAAAGGTGTGCACTGTACTCCAGTGGGATGTCATAGGCATTTTTTATGTAAACAGGAAAAACTTTCATTTCTCACTATACTTTGTGATTTCTGTTGCTTTCAGTGATAATCAGAATGGTTTTAGTCTTAATAGTCACTTTTAGCAAATCAGTTCTGTAAAACCAAAATGTCACCCAATTTGTTTTATTTGGGATGATTCAATTTAGGTCTAATTGGACTTTAATTTTAGTTACTCTCACACACGATGGGCATAGAAGAACAATTGCAGAATACTTGAACAGTCTCTGAGGCCTAATGGTCAGGTTGCGCCAAAGATGGATGTTAGCTATTACCCATGTCTTCTGTGCCACTATGCATCTAAATAAGGCTATCTCCTACTAGATCATGCCCAACCTGGAATCATTTTCAGGATTGCATCAGGATCTTGTATATGATTCTCAGCATCTTCAGGGGTTTTGGTGACCAATACGTTACTACCCATTTCCAGAATCACCTAAACTTGCCACAGTTCAGTGCATATTTCTTGGGTACCATTCATAGTTTTGATTTGTGAGGTTAAAAAGTTCAAGCCCTGAGTATCTCTTTTTAGCATTGCCTCTTTAAGAGTGCCTTTAACAGTGTTTTGCGGACTGAAAAACAGCCAATGGTCCTGTGTATGAGCTGTTATGCTGATCCTAAACCAATCTCTCTCACTGGTGTGGTTACTTGTAGTTACATTCCTAGCTTCCACCACTCACAGCACACTCTTTTCCCATCTCTGCTAGATCTTGAAGGACTGACTTAGAAGAGCAATGTACTGTAATGCCTGTAAGATGTGCCCACATAAATGTAATGACTGTAGTATGAAAAAAAGTGGAGTCTTTCTGGCCGCTTAGAGGAACAGATATAGGGATAGGTCCTGAAATGTATTTCCAGAACTGTATTATTTACTGATATCAATGAAGGGATTTTGATGGCTGTAAAAATGTGCAGAAAAACACTATGGTGTCAAAAGAGGACATTCACTTAAAGGGGTTATCCAGGAAAAGATAATGATGATCTATCCTCGGGATAAGTTATGAATATCAGATTGGCACAGTGTAACTTCAGGGACCCCCGCTGATCAGCTGTTATAAAAGGATGGGTGCTCAGTGAGTACTGTGATCTCCTCCAAGGCTAGTGATGTCACCTTATATTGGTCTTGTGGTCTAGTTGTAGCTGAGCCCCATTTACATTAATGGGGCTGAGCTATAATAACAAGCACAGTCGCTATACAATGTATTCAATGAAAGTTAGATGGCACTTCAATTCAGAGTTTCGTGGAAATCAGGAGATGGTTCCCAAGCCAAGATCAATAAATAAAGAGGCTCCTGTATTCCACTGTATTGCTTAACGTATTGTGTCAATTTATTAAGGTGGGTTTTCCAGTACGATTTTTAAACGTTTCTGGCCACACGGCCTTCATCAGAAGTACTGAAATATACATAAATAAAGGACAATCAGATATAGGCAATCATAACATAGTGATGTGCGAAATAATCTAATATATAAAGCTGAGTGTATGTATGTCCACTAAAGGAATCTGCACTGTCGCATTCACAATCACAAAATTTGGCACACAGGTACATCAGGGGTCCGGGAAGGTTTTAGACCAGTTTTAGACTCAGCTCTCTAGGACGTACCATTCCTGAGATATTCCCAAAAATGCATTAGTCAATAGAAGCTAGGTCACATGACCCTTATCAGCCAATAGAAGTTTGCAGGCCGTTAGCCTCCACATACACAGTTTTACTCCAGGTTTCCATAATAACCTAGCCATTTTTCTTCACTGCTGTAGGTGAGCTTTAAAGGAAATCTGTCACCAGGGGATAATAGCTATTGAAGTAAAGCCATTGCCTAATAGCACTCAGTACCTTATTTCAAGATGTGCCTTTGTCCCAACAATAGATGTTTTTATCCTCTGAAAATCCAGTTTATTTTGTATGAAAATGAGCCAGTAAGGTGCCCAGAGGGGAGTCACTCTTGCAGGAAGGAGCCCAGACACGCTCCCTGACGCAATGTGTCCACCCTCAAAAGACGAACTTAAAACCCTGCCCTCAGGTCCGCTAAACCACACCCCTGACCCAATTTTTCCACGCCCCCTCCCACTCCTCAGTCGACGGGGATTGAAAAAATAAAGGTAAAAATCCTCTTCTATCAGCTGCAGGGGTGGGAGGGAGGGTGACTTTCTCCCTGCAGCTCACACTCAGACAGCACAGTGCTGCTGTCTCAGAGTGAGCTGTTAAAAAGGACAAGCCCCCAATCCAGTTAGGCCACACCTCCACAGGCTGCTGTGGAGGTCAGAGTTAAGGCGATGGTCCACTATGGAGGTCACTGTTAAGGGGCAAATTGCTGTAAAGGCCACTGTTAAGGGGGCGGATCCCTGTGGAGGTCACTGTCAAGGGGGTGGTGTGCTGTCAAACTCACTGTTATAGGGGAAGGCTGCTGTAAAGTTAAAAGTTAACGGGGTGGGCTGCTGTGGAGGTCTCATTTTAAGGGACGGGGGACTGTGGGGGGTCAGTGTTAAGGGGTGGGGGGCTGTGGAGGTCACTGTTAAGGGGATGGGGTGCTGTACATTTCACTGTTATAGTGGATAGTATTGATATCTTTTAACGACACACACAAACATTAAATGAAACAGTTTAAATCCTCCAGCTAGTATATATATATATTACATATAGGCATCCTGTCATAGGAGGTATATCCAGTTCTGACATATAATGTGCAATGATGTACACAAAAGAGATTAAACATAGCAATATTAAATAAATTATAATAGAGGGATCTCCAGGTTTATCATAAAGTTCTCCAACAGGCATATAGGGAGAGATCCTATATAGGAGCCAATAATGATTAAATGTCTCTTTCAATTGCAATAGAGGTATAAAATAATAATGAGGACCTTAAAAATACCTCTATTATAATTAGAGTTGAGCGAACCCGAACTGTAAAGTTCGGGTTCGTACCGAACTTTAGGGTTTTCGGCACCCGGACCCGAACCCGAACATTTACGTAAAGGTTTGGGTCCGGGTTCGGTGTTCGGCGATTTTTATGGCGTTTTTTGAAAGGCTGCAAAGCAGCCAATCACCAAGCGTCATACTACTTGCCCCAAAAGGCCATCACAGCCATGCCTACTATGATATACTGCACATCTAGGATTAGACGTGCGTAAGTGACTGTCACATTTAGGCCAGAAATACGGCTTTTTGGTTACTGGGGTGAAAAAACCCTCTGATATACTGCACATCTGGGATAAGACATGCATAAGTGAGTGTCACATTTAGGCCACAAATACCGCTGTCATATAGCGTTAAAAAAAAAATAGAGTGCAATACCCTACATGAGGGTTTATATTGGCGGTTAATTATTTTTAACATACTTAACCACTTTTTACTTTGCTTTGTGAACGCTAACTATGAGGCAAACATCTAATAAGGGACGTGGTCATGGTCATGGTGGTGGTGTTGGTGGAGCCTCTGGTGCAGGGAGAGGACGTGGCCGTTCTGACACAGCTACACGTCCTACTGAACCTACTACCTCAGGTCCCAGTACCGCCAGAAACCCCAGCGATATTTGGTCGGGCCTAATGCCTAAGCACAGTTTTTGTTCTGGGTTGAAATACAATTCCCAATTTTGCAATTCTCTAAATTAGTGGTTTCTGCTGTATCAGGCCTACTTTAAACCTATCCCTAAAAGGGTATATTAGATTCAAGGTGCTGATAGGGTAATTCTCAATAACTTCACACACACGCTACTGTGCAGATCCAAGTCTAATTCTGTCCGTAAACGTATACCTGTCACCCAGCGCCTAAATAATAGGCCTCAAATTTATATTCAGCTAAATCTGTCATTACTGCTGTGCCTGTATTAGTGTAATACGGTACCTAAATAGATAGCCAGATAGTGTTAGGTGTCTGTAAAAAAAGGCTTGAATTTGAATTCAATACATTGGCCCGAATAATATTTTTCTTATTGTGGTGAACGGTAACAATGAGGAAAACATCTAGTTTGGGACGCGGACGCGGACATGGTCGTGGTGGTGTTAGTGGACCCTCTGGTGCTGGGAGAGGACGTGGCCGTTCTGCCACAGCCACACGTCCTAGTGTACCAACTACCTCAGGTCCCAGTAGCCGCCAGAATTTACAGCCATATTTGGTGGGGCCCAATGCCGTTCTAAGGATGGTAAGGCCTGAGCAAGTACAGGCGTTAGTCAATTGGGTGGCCGACAGTGGATCCAGCACGTTCACATTATCTCCCACCCAGTCTTCTGCAGAAAGCGCACAGGTGGCGCCTGAAACCCATGCCCATCAGTCTGTCACATCACCCCCGTGCATATCGGGGAACCTGTCTGAGCCTCAAGTCATGCAGCAGTCTCCTATGCTGTTTGAAGACTCAGCTTGCAGGGTTTCCCAAGGGCATCCACCTAGCACTTCCCCAGGGGTGGAAGACATAGAATGCACTGACGCACAACCACTTATGTTTCCTGATGAGAACATGGGAATACCACCTCAGCACGTCTCTGATGATGACGAAACACAGGTGCCAACTGCTGCGTCTTTCTGCAGTGTGCAGACCGAAAAGGAGGTCAAGGAGGAAGACTGGGTGGAAGATGATGCAGGGGAATATGAGGTCCTAGACCCCACATGGAATGAAGGTCGTGCCACTGACTTTCAGAGTTCGGAGGAAGAGGCAGGGGTGAGACCAAGCCAACAGCGTAGCAAAAGCGGGAGCAGGGTGCAAAAGCAGAGCAGCCATCGCCAACACAGTTTGCCTGCTACTTGCCACCGTCAACAGGGACCGAGCACACCAAAGGCAGCTTCAAGGAGTTCCCTGGCATGGCACCTCTTCACACAATGTGCTGACGACAAGACCCGAGTGGTTTGAACGCTGTGCCATCAGAGCCTGAAGCGAGGCATTAACGTTCTAAACCTTAGCACAACCTGCATGACCAGGCATCTACATGCGAGACACGGGCTGCAGTGGAGTAAGCACCTTCAAAACCAAGAAAGGGCTCAGGCCCCTCCTGCTCCCTCTTCTGCTGCTCCCTCGGCCTCTTCCTCCGCCTCTGGAAGAACGTTGGCACCTGCCGCCCAGCAAACAGAGGATGTGCGACCAACAACACCACCTCCGTCACCAAGCATCTCCACCATGTCACACGGAAGCGTTCAGCTCTCCATCTCACAAACCTTTTGAGAGAAAGCGTAAATTCCCACCTAGCCACCCTCGATCCCTGGCCCTGAATGCCAGCATTTCTAAACTGCTGGCCTTCGAAATGCTGTAATTCAGGGTGGAGGAGACGGACAGCTTCAAACAGCTCATGTCGCTTGCTGTCCCACAGTACATCGTTCCCAGCCGCCACTACTTCTCCAAGAGAGCCGTGCCTTCCCTGCACAATCAGAGCTGTTTGGTCACGTCCTTCCGCCGCCAAGGATCGCAGGGCATCATTCTTTGCCTCCTGTTGCCTCCTATTCCTACTCGGCTTCCTCCTCCTCTTCTACCACCTCCTCGTCCGGTCAGCAACAGACCTTCACCACCAACTTCAGCACAGCCAGGGGTAAACGTCAGCAGGCCGTTCTGAAACTGATGTGTTTGGGGGACAGGCCCCACACCGCGCAGGAGTTGTGGTGGGGTATAGAACAACAGATCGACGAGTGGTTGCTGCCGGTGAGCCTCAAGCCCGGCCTGGTGGTGTGCGATAATGGGCGAAATCTCGTTGCAGCTCTGGGACTAGCCAGTTTGACGCACATCCCTTGTCTGGCGCATGTGCTGAATTTGGTGGTGCAGAAATTCATTCACAACTACCACGACATGTCAGAGCTGCTGCATAAAGTGCAGGCCATCCCTGCGCGCTTCCGGCGTACTCATCCTGCCGCCACTCGGCTGTCTGCTCTACAGCGTAACTTCGACGTTCCCGCTCACCGCCTCATATGCGACATGCCCACCAGGTTGAAATCCACATTGCACATGCTGGAGAGACTGTATGAGCAGCAGCAGGCCATAGTGGAGTTTAAGCTGCAGCACGCACGGGTGAGTCGCACTGCGGATCAGCACCACTTCACCACCAATGACTGGGCCTCCATGCGAGACCTGTGTGTCCTGTTGCGCTGTTTCGAGTACTCGACCAACATGGCCAGTGGCGATGACTCCGTTATCAGCGTTACAATACCACTTCTATGTCTCCTTGAGGAAACACTTAGGGCGATGATGGAAAAGGAGGTGGCCCAGGATGAGGAGGGGGAGGAGGAGGAGGAGGAAGAGGGGTCATTTTTAGCACTTTCAGGCCAGTCTCTTAGAAGTGACTCAGAGGGAGGTTTTTTGCAACAGCAGAGGCCAGGTACAAATTTGGCCAGACAGGGCCCACTACTGGAGGACGAGGAGGACGAGGATGAGGTGGAGGAGGATGAGTATGAAGCATGTTCACAGCGGGGTGGCACCCAACGCAGCTCGGGCCCATCACTGGTGCATGGCAGGGGCGAAACGCAGGACGATGACGATACGCCTCCCACAGAGGACAGCTTGTCCTTACCTCTGGGCAGCCTGGCACACATGAGCGATTACATGCTGCAGTGCCTGCGCAACGACAGCAGAGTTGCCCACATTTTAACGTGTGCGGACTACTGGGTTGCCACCCTGCTGGATCCCCGGTACAAAGACAATTTGCCCACCTTTCTTCCTGCACTGGAGCGTGATAGGAAGATGCGCGAGTACAAGCGCACGTTGGTAGACGCGCTACTGAGAGCATTCCCAAATGTCACAGGGGAACAATTGGAAGCCCAAGGCGAAGGCAGAGGAGGAGCAAGAGGTCGCCAACGCAGCTGTGTCACGGCTAGCTCCTCTGAGGGCAGGGTTAGCATGGCAGAGATGTGGAAAAGTTTTGTCACCACGCCACAGCTAACTGCACCACCACCTGATACGGAACGTGTTAGCAGGAGGCAGCATTTCACTAACATGGTGGAACAGGACGTGTGCACACCTCTCCACGTACTGACTGATGGTTCGGCCCCATTCAACTTCTAGGTCTCCAAATTGTCCACGTGGCCAGAGCTAGCCTTTTATGCCTTGGAGGTGCTGGCCTGCCCGGCGGCCAGCGTTTTGGATGAACGTGTATTCAGCACGGCAGGGGGCGTCATTACAGACAAACGCAGCCGCCTGTCCACAGCCAATGTAGACAAGCTGAGGTTCATAAAAAGGAACAAGGCATGGATCCCACAGGACCTGTCCATCCCTTCTGCAGAATAGACATTTATTACTACATTCCCTTAACAATATATTATTGTACTCCAGGGCACTTCATTCAATCCTCTTTTTTTAATTTTACCATTATATTGCGGGGCAACCCAAAGTTGAATGAACCTCTTCTCCGGCTGGGTGCCGGGGCCTAAATATCTGACAGTGGCCTGTTCCAGTGGTGGGTGACATGAAGCCTAATTCTCTGCAATGGGACCATTCTCCTCTGTCTGGGTGCCGGGGCCTAAATATTTTACAGTGGCCTGTTCCAGTGGTGGGTGACATGAAGCCTGATTCTCTGCAATGGGACCTCTCTCCTCTGTCTGGGTTCCGGGCCTAAAAATATCTGACAGTGTCCTGTTCCAGTGTTGGGTGACATGAAGCCTGATTTTCTGCTATGGGACCTCTCTCCTCTGTCTGGGTGCTGGGGCCTAAACATATCTGACAGTGGCCTGTTCCAGTGTTGGATGACATGAAGCATGATTCTCTGCTATGACATGAAGCCTGATTCTCTGCTATGAGACCTCTCTCCTCTGTCTGGGTGCCGGGGCCTAAACATATCTGACAGTTGTTTGTTCCAGTGTTGGGTGACATTAAGCATGATTCTCTGCTATGACATGAAGCCTGATTCTCTGCTATGGGACCTCTCTCCTCTGTCTGGGTGCCGGGGCCTAAAAATATCTGACAGTGGCCTGTTCCAGTGTTGGGTGACATGAAGCCTGATTCTCTGCTATGACATGAAGCCTGAATCTCTGCTATGGGACCTCTCTCCTCTGTCTGGGTGCCGGGGCCTAAAAATATCTGACAATGTCCTGTTCCAGTGGTGGGTGACATGAAGCCTGCTTCTCTGCTATGACATGAAGCCTGAATCTCTGCTATCGGACCTCTCTCCTCTGTCTGGGTGCTGGGGCCTAAAAATATCTGACAGTGGCCTGTTTCAGTGTTGGGTGACGTGAAGCCTGATTCTCTGCTATGACATGAAGCCTGATTCTCTGCTATGGGACCTCTCTCCTCTGTCTGGGTGCCGGGGCCTAAAAATATCTGACAATGGCCTGTTCCAGTGTTGGGTGACATGAAGCCTGATTCTCTGCTATGACATGAAGCCTGATTCTCTGCTATGGGACCCCTCTCCAATTGATATTGGTTAATTTTAATTTATTTTATTTTTATTTTTATTCAGTGGCCTGTTCCAGTATTGGGTGACATGAAGCCTGATTCTCTGCAATGGGACCATTCTCCTCTGTCTGGGTGCCGGGGCCTAAATATTTGACAGTGGCCTGTTCCAGTGGTGGGTGACATGAAGTTTGATTCTCTGCAATGGGACCTCTCTCCTCTGTCTGGGTACCGGGGCCTAAACATATCTGACAGTGTCCTGTTCAAGTGTTGGGTGACATGAAGCATGATTCTCTGCTATGGGACCTCTCTCCTCTGTCTGGGTGCCGGGGCCTAAACATATCTGACAGTGTCCTGTTCCAGTGTTTGGTGACATGAAGCATGATTCTCTGCTATGACATGAAGCCTGATTCTCTGCTATGGGACCTCTCTCCTCTGTCTGGGTGCCGGGGCCTAAACATATCTGACAGTGGCCTGTTCCAGTGTTGGGTGACATGAAGCATGATTCTGTGCTATGACATGAAGCCTGATTCTCTGCTATGGGACCTCTCTCCTCTGTCTGGGTGCCGGGGCCTAAAAATATCTGACAGTGGCCTGTTCCAGTGTTGGGTGACATGAAGCCTGATTCTCTGCTATGACATGAAGCCTGAATCTCTGCTATGGGACCTCTCTCCTCTGTCTGGGTGCCGGGGCCTAAAAATATCTGACAGTTGCCTGTTCCAGTGTTGGGTGACATGAAGTATGATTCTCTGCTATGACATGAAGCCTGATTCTCTGCTATGGGACCTCTCTCCTCTGTCTGGGTGCCGGGGCCTAAACATATCTGACAGTGGCCTGTTCCAGTGTTGGGTGACATGAAGCATGATTCTCTGCTATGACATGAAGCCTGATTCTCTGCTATGGGACCTCTCTCCTCTGTCTGGGTGCCGGGGTCTAAACATATCTGACAGTGGCCTGTTTCAGTGTTGGGTGATGTGAAGCCTGATTCTCTGCTATGACATGAAGCCTGATTCTCTGCTATGACTTGAAGCCTGATTCTCTGCTATGGGACCTCTCTCTTCTGTCTGGGTGCCGGGGCCTAAAAATATCTGACAATAGCCTGTTCCAGTGTTAAGTGACATGAAGCCTGATTCTCTGCTATGACATGAAGCCTGATTCTCTGCTATGGGACCTCTCTCCAATAGATATTGGTTAATTTTTATTTATTTTATTTTTATTTATTTCCCTATCCACATTTGTTTGCAGGGGATTTACCTACATTTTGCTGCCTTTTGCAGCCCTCTAGCCCTTTCCTGTGCTGTTTTACAGCCTTTTTAGTGCCGAAAAGTTCGGGTCCCCATTGACTTCAATGGGGTTCGGGTTCGGGGCAAAGTTTGGGTCGAGTTCGGATCCCGAACCCGAACATTTCCGGGAAGTTCGGCCGAACTTCTCGAACCCGAACATCCAGGTGTTCGCTCAACTCTAATTAAGATGTGTAGTAACTGCACATAAAACCATCTCTTAGTTATTGGTACCTCTGGAATACTATAATCTTCTCATTGATGTTCATTGTAAAGATAATTATTAATTGATGTTGTATTTACTTCAACTGAAGCACTAAATTCTGTGTCAACATAAAAGAAAATAGTCATCCTCCTTAAAGGATCCTTAAATAATGCTTCCTTCCAAAAACAGCACCAACATTGTCCATAGGTTCAACTGAGCCGAGTTGCAATACCAGACAGAACCGCAGGGGTAGTACTGTTTTTGGAAGAAAGTAGCCAAATTGTTCAAATCCTAGACAAACCCTTTAATAGTTTAGTGGTATAGAGAAATCTTACTGTATAAAGCCTCTGAACAGAAGTTCAGTGTCAGCTGGAGGGGAACAGTTAAATGGCTTGTCCCATTGAAAATATTCTAGATTTTTCAAACCACTAACCGGATCTGAATACTTTTGTAATTGCATGTAATTGAAAATTTTGTAAAACCATTGAGTTACTCACTAAAATGTACCTGTATAGCACCACCTGCAGTTTGCTTTTTTCCTCATCTCTCTGTTCTTGTCACTGAGGTGGTCGCACATGCTCAGTTCAATCCTTCAACTGCATCAGACATAACTTCTGTTATAAGCTGTGATAGTTACAGGACTCAAACCTTGAGTAAGGACATGCCCCTTTGATCTGCCAGCTTGAAATAAGTCCAGCAGAGCAATTGGGTCAATAAACGGGGACATCTCTAGATCCATGTGAGCTGGTTTTCACTTTGTTAGAAAGAGATTGCCATGAACTACAGTATAAGATGTCACTATAAGATGTCTCTACAAGATGTCTAGATCTCCAATAAACTATTGTAATTCTAATTGAATCTACCTTTCATTACCATAATGGGCATCTTTAATTTCTATCTTTGGTTTTCCACAAAGAGAAGACATGCTGTGCATAAGTTTAGGAAAGCTAAGAACTTGGTTAAAGCAATAGCATAAGTGAACCGAATTAGAAAACAACTCTCAATTCACATTATGCAGCTGAACAGGAAAATTCTGGAGCATATCCTCTAAGGACCTTAGCGGAAGAGCCCACATCCAATCCAGGTGGTCAGGTGAATGCAACGGAGATGGTGATAGGTAGTGTGACGTAGGGGTAAGTACTGATGAAGCAATCGTGCTTCAACAAGTTAGAAGACAAAGGAGTTTTAGTAAAAGCCCAGGTAATCCTATTAATATACACAAAAGGGGCTACAAATTATACATCCACTATATTTAAAGGAGACAATAAAATGAGATACTTTTCAGGGCAGATTTTAAGTGGTAGTGTTAGGGCTCGTGCACACGAACGTATTTTCTTTCCGCGTCTGTTCCATTTTTTTTTTGCGGACCGTATGCAGAACCCTTCATTTCAATGAGTCCACAAAAAAAATGGAAGGTACTCCGTGTGCATTCTGTTTCCGTATGTCCGTTCCGCAAAAAAATAGAACATGTCCTGTTATTGTCTGCATTACGGACAAGGATAGGACTGCTCTATTAGGGGCCAGCTGTTCCGTTCCACAAAATATGGAATGCACACTGACGTCATCCGTATTTTTGGTGGATCCGTTTGTTTCTGACTGCAAAATACATACGGTCATGTGCATGAGCCCTTAATGGGATAAATATAAAAATAGTGTAGTGTAACTGTGATAGTCAGAGTGCGCTACCATGCTTGTAGAGTTTGCAATGGAAAAATCAAAATTTTTATCATAGTATAGCTTATAGGCACTGGTTACTATAGACCTCGCAATATTGATATAGCTGAATTATCTGAATTCTCTTTTATCTATAATTGTCTGTATCAGATAAGGTATGAATAACTCACATTACATTATTATCCAGTCTAATGGTGAAAAAAAATGACAGCTAGATATAAAGAATAAAGAACAAGCTGTACAGGGAGCTTGAAGCTGCCAACAACTTAAATTCTCTATGTTTCTATCCCTTTTATTGTCGGCATTTCCTGACAATAGCTCTGACAATGACAGCAAGTCAATCCAGTGTGCTTAAATGTACCCTGAGAAAGTAACCCTTTCCCCGCATATGAATGTAATTAGACTATTGACTTGTTATGTTTTTTTACATTTTCCACATAATATCTATGTATTTGAATTTGTTTTCTATCCATGAGCACAGCCAATCAGTCTGGACAAACTGTGAGAACTTGAATGTAGTAATTCAATTATTTGTCTTTGACTTATCACATAGTACTCTCAGGAGTGAGGCCTGTGATGCTGAGTAAAGGCATGCAGAGGGATTAGACAATAACACTGGAATGTTTGTCTTGAATTTATCTATTTCATCTGCTTAAAGCAGAGACTTTCTCATAACAAGGGGCAAGTTGTGTGATGATTTCAGAAGAGAAATCCTCTGAGATGTTCACCATGTCATTTGGAGTCTATGTGAAATCTGGCCCGAATTAGGAAAATGAAATGTTTCTGGAAATAGGAAAGCATTGCAGATCTCACTGCTGAAGGCAATAAAGCAGACATTGTTAAATAGAGCGGAAAAGAAAGTGTAAAGTGCATTGTATGACAAGATTTACTTTAATGAAAATAAATGCATCCTAGATATCTCATATATTTCATCCATATATCCAGATAAAATGGACTAGACACTCACAATTACCTTAAAGGGGATCTGTGAGGGCAATTTAGGCATCCAAACCACCACCACCTTATTATCCAGGACAGTGATAGGTTGACGATGATGCCCTTCCATGTTGATGCTGCATAACATAGAAAAAGAACTTTGAAAACACTGTGCACTATTTAAAATTACCAGTAAAGGGTCATGGAGTGGTGCTGTTCCTCCGATGAGTCATGCTGGCTGATCCCCTTCTGGCTTTATTAACACCCCACAGGTTGACATACATAATTACAAGCCACCTCTGATGGTGTCTACTGATGAATGTGCAGTGCACAGGAAAAGTCAGGCCACGAACATCTTGGTTTCACTGTGCATACACCAGTTAGTGGAGGAGATATAGGAAAAACGTGGATAGATTCGGCACCCAAATAAAAATGAATTCCTTTATTGACTCAGAACATAGTAGAAAAATATTAAAACCACTGTAGCTTACGTGTTTTGGGCATGCAAGCCCTTCCTCATAGCATAGAAGACATAGAAAATTATAAATATATATACTGACAGGCATGCTGGAAAAGCAGTAACACAGAAAACCTGGTATGGACAGAGTAGGAGCAGGAATGGAAACATCTTAATAAAAGAGTAATATAATATACCAAGCCCAGTACAGATACATATCACAGAGCATGCATTTACAAAGAAGGCAAAACGCAGTGCGAATAAGGTCATCAATATACAGTAGATATGACAATTCGGTCTTAAGGTTCATTCCATTAGGAGACCTACTTCCCATGGTGAGGATCCAGCACGCCTCACGCCTCAGGAGGGCTTGTTTCCAAGTGCCTTTTCTTTTCGGCTGTACTGTATCTGTACTGGGCTTGGTATATTATATTACTCTTTTGATAAGATGTTTCCATTCCTGCTCCTACTCCGTCCATCTGAAGGGTTCAATTCAGATGGAAAAAAATGATGAATATTCTAAAATATGAATATATAGCACTATATTGAATATAGTGCTATATACAGTCAGGTCAATAAATATTGGGACATTGACACAATTCTAACATATTTGGCTCTATACTCCACCACAATGGATTTGAAATGAAACTAACTAGATGTGCTTTAACTGCAGACTGTCAGCTTTAATTTGAGGGGATTTACATCCAAATCAGGTGAACGGTGTAGGAATTACAACAGTTTGCATATGTGCCTCCCACGTGTTAAGGGACCAAAAGTAATGGGACAGAATAATAATTATAAATCAAACTTTCACTTTTTAATACTTGTTTGCAGCCTGAAGTCTTGAACGCATAGACATCAACAGACGCTGGTTTTCATCCCTGGTGATGCTCTACCAGGCCTCTACTGCAATCTTCAGTTCCTGCTTGTTCTTGGGGCATTTTCCCTTCAGTTTTGTCTTCAGCAAGTGAAATGAATGCTCAATCAGATTTAGTTCAGGTGATTGACTAGGCCATTGCATAACATTTCACTTCTTTCCCTTAAAAAACTCTTTGGTTGCTTTTGCAGTATGCTTTGGGTCATTATCCATCTGCACTGTAAAGCGCCGTCCAATGAGTTCTGAAGCATTTGGCTGAATACGAGCAGATAATATTGCCCGAAATACTTCAGAATTCATTCTGCTGCTTTTGTCAGCAGTCACATCATCAATAAATACAAGAGAACCAGTTCCATTGGCAGCCATACATGGCCACGTCATCACACTACCACCACCATGCTTCATTGATTAGGTGGTATGCTTAGGATCATGAGCAGTTCCTTTCTTTCTCCATACTCTTCTCTTCCCATCACTCTGGTACAAGTTGATCTTGATCTCATCTGTCCATAGGATGTTGTTCCAGAACTGTGAAGGCTTTTTTAGATGTCATTTGGCAAACTCTAATCTGGCCTTCCTGTTTTTGAGGCTCACCAATGTTTTACATCTTGTGGTGAACCCTCTGTATTCACTCTGGAGAAGTCTTCTCTTGATTGTTGACTTTGACACAAATACACCTACCTCCTGGAGAGTGTTCTTGATCTGGCCAAATGTTATGAAGGGTGTTTTCTTCACCAGGGAAAGAATTCTTCTGTCTTTCACCACAGTTGTTTTCCTTGGTCTTCCGGGTCTTTTGGTGTTGCTGAGCTCACCGGTGCGTTTCTTCTTTTTAAGAACGTTCCAAGCAGTGGTTTTGGCCACGCCTAATGTTTTTGCTATCGCTCTGATGGGTTTGTTGTGTTTTTTTCAGCCTAATGATGGCTTGCTTCACTGATAGTGACAGCTCTTTGGATCTCATCTTGAGAGTTGACAGCAACAGATTACAAATGCAAATAGCACACTTGAAATTAACTCTGGACCTTTTATCTGCTCATTGTAATTGGGATAATGAGGGAATAACACACACCTGGCCATGGCACATCTGAGAAGCCAATTGTCCAATTACTTTTGGTCCCTTAACAAGTGGGAGGCACATATGCAAACTGTTGTAATTCCTACACCTGATTTGGATGTAAATACCCTCAAATTAAAGCTGACAGTCTGCAGTTAAAGCACACTGTAATGACCGGCGTCACGCAAAGGGAGGGAAATGGGAAGGCCCTGTCCAAGGAAGAGGGAAAGATGGTGACCCCTGACTCACCTTGCGGCTGGCACCTGACTGCCCTGACGTCCCTAGACGGGTTCCTCACCCGTACGCCGATCACGTGCCTAAACCCTGGCTTTCCCTAAGATGAGCCCTGTGTAGTGAACGGGGCGGTGGGATCACTAGTCCGCACCACTGACACTAAGAGGAAAACACCAAGGAGAGGACAGACAATACAGACAAACATATAATCCCAGGTGGGCGACAACAGCAGACCACGAAGGCCCAACAGGGATCCGGAGGGTAACGTTCTGGAACAACAACCAGGGAACACAGTTACACAGCTCCAGTGGGTCAGTATAGAAGTCCAGGCAGGAAGCTCTATATCTGGCAACCAGAGAAGTGGGAGAGGGGAATATAAGGAGGTTGGGAGTGCTGGACAAGAAACAGCTGAGGAGAAGGAGCTACGGATCCCTGAGTGAGCCAAAAAGGGTTGCAAGGCTGTTGAGGAAGGATTGAGACGTATGCATATATATCCATGCATGCCTGCAAACACGTGCGGGCATGTATGGTATATATATGCATACATTAACCACCGCATCATGGGGTGATGTGCGCAGATGTGCCCAGCATCTGCGCACGTCTGCCCATGGTGATCCCCAGGGGCTCATGGTGGCCCCTGTGGGAAATATGTGGTCCCTGGAAGCTGTGCCCCCTTATAATCCCCCTTATAGTTAGTATATATTTCCTGTATGACCGTGTATATATTGGCCCTGTATGGCAAGTGGGGACATATGCATGTCCCCTGTATGTGATGCCCCAGATATATGCGAGGGTGTGTGTATATATAGATATGTGTGTATGTATTTGCACATGTATCTATGTATATACACTTATGTCAGCATGACAGTATGTATGTGGGCTTATTTCTGCCCATTCATACCCCCGGTTTTGTATGTGTTTATAGATGTGCCCCAAGCATCTGTGGATATATATATATATATGGGCCTATAACTGCCCATGTATGCCCCAGGTTTATAATGAGTATATATGTGTATATAGATGCGCCCCAAGTATCTATTTACATATATATACTTAAATGCCCCCCAGAGGGACAGCGTTTAGCCAGTTCCTGCAGATGGCTGGTGACTTCAAAGGCTAAGCAGTTGCCTTTTGTTGATTTTATCAGCCTAGTTACTTATGTTTGGGACATGGCTGGGTGTGTGGTGTTGCTAGCCTCAGGGGGCCAACTGGCAGTCCTGAGTGCAGGTATACGTCACAGTGACACTATGATGTCACATCCCTGAGAAAGGAGGAGGGGGGCTGGTTTTGGGCTATAAAGCCCCAAACAGGGCAGAGGCGCGGTCTCTTGCAACTGGACTAGAACACATGGGAGAGAGCAGCTCCATGACGGGCACCTGGAGAAGGCCGGTCTACTAACTCTGGATGGCTAAGTAGCACTGCCCCAATAACCCCTTTAGTTCCCTGTCCCCCTGCCCTGCCCAAACACCCCTGCAAGTCCCTGCAGAGCATTAACTCCTTCCCTGATCCCCTGCTTGGCATCAACCCTGTCCTGTCCCTGCATTGCATTAACCTCTGCATTCCATGTGTTAACCCCTTCACTGCCTGAACAACCCTGGTCCCTGTGTGCTGGTAACCCCTGTTGGACCCTCCCTGGCCCATGACACCCTTTCCCTACCCTGATTAACCCCTGGTGGTAACCCCTGCTCAAACCCTGCCACACCCCCCCCCCCTCACTGTACACTTGCAGGGTATTTACCCTTGCATTGCTGTACAGTTCTGATATTATCCCCATTGTTAACCATTTGTGCTTTGTGGTCAGCTTACACCCTTGTAAGACCACCGTCTACCTTCGTCTGCCCCATAGTGATAGTATATAGTACTAGGTGGGTGGGCTGTTCATATTGAATGTGTGAACTGTATAATTAGTTGATGGGTGGAATTGGGAATGTGTAGTGTAGTTTAGGCTGTATTGTTAGTGTATTGTGTGCGTAGTGTATTGTAAGTAATAAATACTGTGTTACTTATAACTATCTGTGTAACGTGTAGTTATTGGCGATAGTTAGTTAGTAAGGCGCATGCAGTTAGCATAAGTGACTAGTGTAAAGCATAGCGAAAGTATGTTATTATTATATAAAGGCATAAATGGGCAGAGTTATCACTAGACGGCTCC
>NC_053396.1:122828544-122971842 GCF_905171765.1 Bufo bufo | reverse complement strand
TTAAATTAACAGTGTGTAACTGCTGGGGTATATAGGTCTACTAGCAATTTCCCTGAAAAAAATGAGGACATAGATTGGCCTCCTGGGCACTCTTGGAACAAATTGAATAAACACACAAGCAGACCAACACTTCATACTCGGGCAGCACCGGGTACTTTTTCTAGTAGTAAATATATTTGCGGATCTCGCCAAAAACATTTAAATACTGTATTTAATGAGTGCCATTTATTAAGTAGTGCACGCACTAAACATTTTTTTTCTATTGTTAATTAAGGAATCTCACACGACAGCTAAGAACTATATCCTGTCTGTCACATTTGTTAGTAACAGCCAGTGTACATTAACAGCATCCAGTACATAGTGTGATGTGCAAAATGCGGCAGCAATCCAACTAAAAAAAGAGCTGAATTAGACAGGAGACAGTCATAGTCAATCAATACTTATCAATTAGGCTTCTGCATACTTCACACATTAGAGGAAGTGCCAGAACAAGTTACATATTGTAAGCAACAACCCATTCATTTAACCATTTCATTTTGCTTACTTACTTGTATTGCTGCTGTAGATAGGTAGCCATGCTTGCTTGGAACAGATACACTTCACATTCATACTACATATTTTCCCTTTTGTACAATTCAAGTTAGGCAGTTAGAATCATTTATTCACCATAAGTATTGGAGCAAAGGGCTTCCAGTGATTAACGATGACCTTATGAATCATGTGAACTCAGCATTTTAGAAATCTTATTGTGACAGGTAATTCGAAGGCGAAACCTACTGAACTTTTTGCCTAATTATATCTGGTAACATCAAAAAAACATTAGTTTTTTTTCCTCCCCTCATTCCAAGAGCCATAACTTTTAAAATGTTCTGTTCATATAGGCATATAAGAGTTTATTTACTTTTTGATGGCACTATTTAATTTACAATTAATTTTATTGGAAAATGGGAAAAAATATTTGTGAAGTGAAATTGAACAAACCCCACAATTCCATCAAGGTTTCTTGTATCTTGATACTACAGAATTCACTGTGCCCTAAAAATAACATGACATGCTTATTCTGCAGGTCAATATGACTATGGTAATACCAAAATTGTATTCAAAATTATTTATATTATTTATATTATAAGAAACATAAACATTGGCAAGAGTCATATCTTGCAAAGCAAATAGTCACAAGTTACATAGGCACAGACGGTCCGCATGGCATGGAACATCTCAATTCAGAGTCAGATAAGTCATCAAGTATAAGTATAGCTCTGTGTCTAATCGGAGATGAACATGAATATGACACAACTGAATAGATTGTAAAGTCGTCTCTGAAACTACTTCAAATGCACGAGTAGGGGAGAAGAGGAAAAGAGGAAAAGTCAAGGTAAATGGGGAAGGGGGGGCATTACCATTGTGAAATCATATCAAAGTAGTGATGCATATATATTTGTCGCTAAGCTACTTAGATTAAAAGAGAGGTGTGTGAGAGGTCAGTGTGGCATATGGGAGAGAAGAGTGGAAGGTGTATACATGTGCCCTATATAGCACAGTGTTTTTCTATAGCTTCCCGTTAATTAGAGAAATGTCTGTCTTGACCAGGGGGACCAGGTAATCTAAAATGAGGCATGGGTCCTGGTCTTCTAGTTAGCCAGTTCCTCCAGACAATATAGGGAGTCAAATTTCTCCAACCACTGTTTGAGTGTTGGTGGAGAGTCCGTATTCCACAGTGTACAGATGTAGCAGGGTTAACACTCAAACTCTTAACTCAAATTTCTTAACTCATCGTGTTATCTCGAAACAAAAGCCATTGAAAAGCAATTGAAGGTGTTTGCTCAACGCATTGAGTGTAATAAAGCATAAGTGTTAACTCTACTACATCTGTAGGTATCATTATTCTAGCAGCTGCTAGAAGATGTCTTGTTAACCTCAACATGCTTTGGGGATCTTATCTGGGAATAAGTGCAATAAGCAAATCTCGGAAAGTAAGGAAAGGTTCAAACCTGCAATCAAATTGATCGGAGATAAGACAGACGACCAATATGGGACAATAAGTGGGCATGATCACCATAAGTGGAAATACGTGCCTAAAAGTCAACCACATATAGAACAGCAGGGGTTGTATCTAGGGATGTATTTGTTTAGTAACACTGGAGTTAGATGCCATCTAGTCATTGCATCATCATTTTCTGACAGCCATAGCTTTTTATATATCTGTCAACAGAGCTCTATCAACCCTTGCTTGTTTCCTGGACAAATTGTAGTTTTGATTGTTACCATTTTTGGCATACATACAACTTTTTTATTTCGTTATTTAAATTTTTGGGAGGAAAAAGGTGACTAGAGATGGCCTTGCGGTTCGCCCGGTGGACGTTTCGAGGCGAACTTTGTGCGTACATATGGCGATATTTGCGCCCGCCACATTCTCTTACATTGTGAAGAACTTTGACCCATGATACATACATCAGATGGTACAGGACAGCCAATTAAAACGTTTCAGCACATGGACATACCCCCTACTTTATAAATAAACCTGATCTGGCCACCATTTTACATTCAGTCTTTTGCCAGTGTAGGGAGAGGTTGCTGTGTGGAGCAGGGACAGGCTGTTAGGGACACCAAACGCTAGCTAATAGGACCACAAAAGTCCTTTTAAGGACTAATATAGGTGAGCTATCGATAGGTGTGACTTACTGAGGGGTGTAATATACTTATAAGATACTTTCTAAAATAGAAAGTATATTATAGTGCAATTGTATTGTGCAGCAGTTGTGTGCGGTTCTGCTGCAATACTGCAGCTACACAGAGTGCCAAACGCTATTGGAACAAATAATTTCTACTGGTGTGATTTAACAGATGCCCCCCTGAAAAAATGTATTAAAGGAGGGGTGTCATATACCAATAATATACTTTCTATATAGTGCATTTAGGTAGTGCAGCCTTTTTTTGCGGTTTTGCTGCGTTACCGCAGCTACACAGAGTAACAAACACTATTGGAACAATCAATTTCAACTGGTGTGATATAACAGTTGCCCCTTCAAAAAAGTGATTGAGGCAGAGGTGTTATATACCAATAATATACTTTCTATATAGTGCTTTGGATAGTGCAGCATTTGTTTGCGGTTTTGTTGTGTTACCGCAGCTACACAGAGTGACAAACGCTTTTGGTACAAATAATTTCTACTGGTGTGATATACCAGTTGCCCCCCCGAAAAAAATGATTGAAGCAAGGGTGTTATATACCAATAATATACTTTCTATTAAGTGCATTTAGGTAGTGCAGCATTTGTTTGCGGATTTTCTGCGTTACCGCAGCTACACAGAGTGACAAACGCTATTAGAACAAATAATTTCAACTGGTGTGATATACCAGTTGTCCCCCCAAAAAAATGATTGAAGCCGATGTGTTATATACCAATAATATACTTTCTATATAGTGCATTTAGGTAGTGCAGCATTTGTTTGTGGTTTTGTTGCGTTACCGCAGCTACAGATAGTGACAAACGCTATTGGAACAAATAATTTCAACTGGTGTGATATACCAATAATATACTTTCTATATAGTGCATTTAGGTAGTGCGGCATATGTTTGAGGTTTTGCTGCATTAACGTAGCTACACAGAGTGACAAATGCTATTAGAACAAAAAATTTCAACTGGTGATATATACTAGTTGTCCCCCCCAAAAAATGATTGAAGCCGATGTGTTATATACCAATAATATACTTTCTATATAGCCCATTTGGATGTGCAGCATTTGTGTGCGGTTTTGTTGCGTTACCGCAGCTACACAGAGTGACAAAAGCTATTGGAACAAATAATTTCTACTGGTGTGATATACCAGTTGCCCCCCCCAAAAAAACTGATTGTAGCAGGGGTGTTATATACCAATAATATACTTTCTATAAAGTGCATTTAGGCAGTGCAGCATATGTTTGCGTTTTTGCTGCATTAATGCAGCTACACAGAGTGACAAACACTATTGGAGCAAATAATTTCAACAGGTGTGATCTACCAGTTGCCACACAAAAAAACTGATTAAAGCAGGGGTGTCATATACCAATAATATACTTTCTATATAGCGCATTTAGGTAGTGCAGCATATGTTTGCGGTTTTGCTGCATTAACGCAGCTACACAGAGTGACAAACACTATTGGAACAAATAATTTCAACTGGTGTGATATACCAGTTGCCCCCCAAAAAATGATTGAAGAAGAGGTGTTATATACCAGTTATATACTTTCGATGTAGTGCATTTTGGTAGTGCAGATTAGTTTGAGGTTTTGCTGCATTACCTTAGCTACAGATAGTCACCAACGCTATTAGAACAAATAATTTTTACTGTTGTGATATACCAGTTGCCCCCCCCCAAAAAAAGTGATTGAGGCAGAGGTGTTATATACCAATAATATACTTTCTATATAGTAAATTTGGGTAGTGCAGCATATGTTTGCGGTTTTGCTGCATTAACACAGCTACACAGAGTGAAAAATGCTATTGGAACAAATAATTTCAACTGGTGTGATATACCAGTTGCCCCCCCCAAAAAAAAACTGCTTGAAGAAGGGGTGTTATATACCAGTTATACACTTAATATATAGTGCATTTAGGTAGGGCAGCATTGGTTTGCGGTTTTGCTGCGTTACCTTAGCTACAGATAGTGACAAACGCTATTGGAGCAAATAATTTCAACAGGTGTGATATACCAGTTGCCACCCAAAAAAACTGATTAAAGCAGGGGTGTGATATACCAATAATATACATTCTATATAGTGCATTTAGGTAGTGCAGCATTTGTTTGCGGTTTTGCTGCGTTACCGCAGCTGCACAGAGTGACAAACGCTATTGGAACAAATAATTTCAACTAGTGTGAGATACCAGTTGACCCCAAAAAAAACTGATTGAAGCAGGGGTGTGATATACCAATAATATACTTTCTATATAGTGCATTTGGGTAGTGCAGCATTTGTTTGCTGTTTTGCTGCTTTACCACAGCTACACAGAGTGACAAACGCTATTAGAACAAATAATTTCTACTGGTGTGATATACCAGTTGCCCCCCAAAAAAACTGACTACAGCAGGGGTGTGATATACCAATAATATACTTTCTATATAGTGCATTTATGTAGTGCAGCATTTGTTTGCGGTTTTGCTGCGTTACCGCAGCTACACAGAGTGACAAACGCTATTATAACATATAATTTCTACTGGTGTAATTTACTAGTTGCCCCCCAAAAAAAATTATTGTAGCAGGGGTGTGCTATACTAATAATATACTTTCTATATAGTGCATTTCTGTAGTGCAGCATTTGTGTGCTGTTTTGCTGCTTTACAGCAGCTACATACAGTAACAAATGCTATTGGAAAAAAAAAATTCAACGAATGTGATATACCAGTTGCCCCGCAAAACAAGAGATTGAGTTAGGGGTGTGAGATACCAATAATATACTTTCTATATAGTGCATTTTGGTAGTGCAGCATTTGTTTGCGGTTTTGCTGCGTTACCGCAACTACACAGAGGGACAAATGCTATTGGAACAAGTAATTTCTACTGGTGTGATATACCATTTGCCCCCCAAAAAACTGTTTGAAGCAGGGGTGTGATATACCAATAATATACTTTCTATATAGTGCATTTTGGTAGTGCAGCATTTTTTTTGCGGTTTGGTGGCGCGTCTACCAACGTGCGCTTGTACTCGCGCATCTTCCTATCACGCTCCAGTGCAGGAAGTAAGGTGGGCACATTGTCTTTGTACCGTGGATCCAGCAGGGTGGCAACCCAGTAGTCCGCACACGTTAAAATGTGGGCAACTCTGCTGTCGTTGCGCAGGCACTGCAGCATGTAGTCGCTCATGTGTGCCAGGCTGCCCAGAGGTAAGGACAAGCTGTCCTCTGTGGGAGGCGTTTCGTCATCGTCCTGCGTTTCCCCCGAGCCACACACCAGTGATGGGCCCGAGCTGCGTTGGGTGCCACCCCGCTGTGAACATGCTTCATCCTCATCCTCCTCCACCTCCTCATCCTCGTCCTCCTCGTCCTCCAGTAGTGGGCCCTGTCTGGCCACATTTGTACCTGGCCTCTGCTGTTGCAAAAAACCTCCCTCTGAGTCACTTCGAAGAGACTGGCCTGAAAGAGCTAAAAATGACCCCTCTTCCTCCTCCTCCTCCTCCTCCTGGGCCACATCCTCTTCCATCATCGCCCTAAGTGTTTTCTCAAGGAGACATAGAAGTGGTATTGTAACGCTGATAACGGCGTCATCGCCACTGGCCATGTTGGTGGAGTACTCGAAACAGCGCAACAGGGCACACAGGTCTCGCATGGAGGCCCAGTCATTGGTGGTGAAGTGGTGCTGTTCCGCAGTGCGACTGACCCGTGCGTGCTGCAGCTGAAACTCCACTATGGCCTGCTGCTGCTTGCACAGTCTGTCCAGCATGTGCAAGGTGGAGTTCCACCTGGTGGGCACGTCGCATATGAGGCAGTGAGAGGGAAGGCCGAAGTTACGCTGTAGCGCAGACAGGCGAGCAGCGGCAGGATGTGAACGCCGGAAGCGCGAACAGACGGCCCGCACTTTATGCAGCAGCTCTGACATGTCGGGGTAGTTGCGAATGAACTTCTGCACCACCAAATTCAGCACATGCGCCAGGCAAGGGATGTGCGTCAAACCGGCTAGTCCCAGAGCTGCAACGAGATTTCGCCCATTATCGCACACCACCAGGCCGGGCTTGAGGCTCTCTGGCAGCAACCACTCGTCGGTCTGTTGTTCTATACCCCGCCACAACTCCTGTGCGGTGTGGGGCCTGTCCCCCAAACATATGAGTTTCAGAATGGCCTGCTGAAGTTTACCCGGGGCTGTGCTGAAGTTGTTGGTGAAGGTGTGTGGCTGACTGGATGAGCAGGTGGAAGAAGAGGAGGAGGAAGCTGAGTAGGAGGAGGAGGAGACAGGAGGCAAAGAATGTTGCCCTGCGATCCTTGGCGGCGGAAGGACGTGCGCCAAACAGCTCTCCGCCTGGGGCCCAGCCGCCACTACATTTACCCAGTGTGCAGTTAGGGAGATATAGCGTCCCTGGCCGTGCTTACTAGTCCACGTATCTGTGGTTAGGTGGACCTTGCCACAGATGGCGTTGCGCAGTGCACACTTGATTTTATCGGATACTTGTTTGTGCAGGGAAGGCTGGGAACAACATACTGTGGGACAGCAAGCGATATGAGCTGTTTAAAGCTATCTGTGTCCACCAGCCTAAATAACAGCATTTCATAGGCGAGTAGTTTAGAAATGCTGGCATTCAGGGCCAGGGATCGAGGGTGGCTAGGTGGGAATTTACTCTTTCTCTCAAATGTTTGTGAGATGGAGAGCTGAACGCTGCCATGTGACATGGTTGAGATGCTTGGTGACGCAGGTGGTGGTGTTGGTGGTACATCTCATGTTTGCTGGGCGGCAGGTGCCAACGTTCGTCCAGAGGCGGAGGAAGAGGCCGAGGCGGCAGCAGCAGAAGAGGCTGAGGCGGCAGCAGCAGAAGAGGTAGCAGGGGGAGCCTGAGTGACTTCCTTGTTTTTAAGGTGTTTACTCCACTGCAGTTCATGCTTTGCATGCAGGTGCCTGGTCATGCAGGTTGTGCTAAGGTTCAGAACGTTAATGCCTCGCTTCAGGCACTGATGGCACAGCGTGCAAACCACTCGGGTCTTGTCGTCAGCACATTGTTTGAAGAAGTGCCATGCCAGGGAACTCCTTGAAGCTGCCTTTGGGGTGCTCGGTCCCAGATGGCGGCGGTCAGTAGCAGGCTGAGTCTCTTGGCGGCGGGTGTTCTGCTTTTGCCCACTGCTCCCTCTTTGTCTTTTGCTATGCTGTTGGCTCGGTCTCACCACTGCCTCTTCCTCCGAACTGTGAAAGTCAGTGGCACGACCTTCATTCCATGTGGGGTCTAGGACCTCATCGTCCCCTGCATCGTCTTCATCCCTGACCTCCTGTTCAGTCTGCACACTGCAGAAAGACGCAGCAGTTGGCACCTGTGTTTCGTCATCATCAGAGACGTGCTGAGGTGGTATTCCCATGTCCTCATCATCAGGAAACATAAGTGGTTGCGCGTTAGTGCATTCTATGTCTTCCACCACTGGGGAACGGCTAGGTGGATGCCCTTGGGAAACCCTGCCAGCAGAATCTTCAAACAGCATAAAAGACTGCTGCATAACTTGAGGCTCAGACAGTTTCCCTGATATGCATGGGGGTGATGTGACAGACTGATGGGCTTGGTTTTCATGCGCCATCTGTGCGCTTTCTGCAGAAGACTGGGTGGGAGATAATGTGAACGTGCTGGATGCACTGTCGGCCAACCAATTAACTAATGCCTGTACCTTCTCAGGCCTTACCATCCTTAGAACGGCATTGGGCCCCACTAAATATGGCTGTAAATTCTGGCGGCTACTGGGACCTGAGGTAGTTGGTACACTAGGACGTGTGGCTGTGGCAGAACGGCCACGTCCTCTCCCAGCACCAGAGGGTCCACTAACACCACCACGACCATGTCCGCTTCCGCGTCCCTTACTAGATGTTTTCCTCATTGTTACCGTTCACCACAATAAGAAAAATATTATTTGGCCCAATGTATTGAATTCAAATTCAGGCCTTTTTTTACAGACACCTAAGACTATCTGGCTATCTATTTAGGTACCGTATTACACTAATACAGGCACAGCAGTAATGACAGATTTAGCTGAATATAAATTTGAGGCCTATTATTTAGGCGCTGGGTGACAGGTATAAGTTTACGGACAGAATTAGACTTGGATATGCACAGTAGCGTGTGTGTGAAGTTATTGAGAATGACCCTATCAGCACCTTGAATCTAATATACCCTTTTAGGGATAGATTTAAAGTAGGCCTGATACAGCAGAAACCACTAATTTAGGAAATTGCTAGGTTGGGAATTGTATTTCAACCCAGAACAAAAACTGTGCTTTTACGGACACAAAATAACTTGACCAGCTACAGCAATAGCCACAGATTTAGCTGAATATAAATTTGAGGCCTATTATTTAGGCGCTGGGTGACAGGTATACGTTTACGGACAGAATTAGACTTGGATATGCACAGTAGCGTGTGTGTGAAGTTATTGAAAATGACCCTATCAGCACCTTGAATCTAATATACCCTTTTAGGTATAGATTTAAAGTAGGCCTGATACAGCAGAAACCACTAATTTAGTAAATTGCTAGGTTCGGAATTGTATTTCAACCCAGAACAAAAACTGTGCTTTGACGGACACAAAATAACTTGACCAGCTACAGCAATAGCCACAGATTTAGCTGAATATACATTTGAGGCCTATTATTTAGGCGCTGGGTGACAGGTATACGTTTACGGACAGAATTAGACTTGGATATGCACAGTAGCGTGTGTGTGAAGTTATTGAGAATGACCCTATCAGCACCTTGAATCTAATATACCCTTTTAGGTATAGATTTAAAGTAGGCCTGATACAGCAGAAACCACTAATTTAGGAAATTGCTAGGTTGGGAATTGTATTTCAACCCAGAACAAAAACTGTGCTTTTACGGACACAAAATAACTTGACCAGCTACAGCAATAGCCACAGATTTAGCTGAATATAAATTTGAGGCCTATTATTTAGGCGCTGGGTGACAGGTATACGTTTACGGACAGAATTAGACTTGGATATGCACAGTAGCGTGTGTGTGAAGTTATTGAGAATGACCCTATCAGCACCTTGAATCTAATATACCCTTTTATGGATAGATTTAAATAACCACACTATTGATGGTTAAATGGACTTGGTGGCAGCTTGCCCCTGATGTAGGATATAGCCAAAAAATAACCACACTATTGATGGTTAAATGGACTTGATGGCAGCTTGCCCCTGATGTAGGATATAGCCAAAAAATAACCACACTATTGATGGTTAAATGGACTTGGTGGCAGCTTGCCCTTGATGTCGGATATAGCCCAAAAATAACCACACTATTGATGGTTAAATGGACTTGGTGACAGCTTGCCCCTGATGTAGGATATAGCAAAAAATAACCACACTATTGATGGTTAAATGGACTTGGTGGCAGCTTGTGCTGGCGCACCACAAGCCACAAAATGGCCGCCGATCACCCCAGAAAAAAGTGACTGAAAAACGCTCTGGGCAGCCTAAAAAAAGTGAGCAATTGAATAGCAGCAGTTCAATGATCGACAGCTGTAGATCGATCACTGTCTTAAGTGTTTTGGAGGAGTTAATCACTGCCTAATCTCGCCCTAACGTCGCAGCTGCAACCTCTCCCTACACTTGTAACAGCAGAGTGACGTGCAGCGCTACGTGACCCAAGCTTATATAGAGGCTGGGTCACATGCTGCACTGGCCAATCACAGCCATGCCAATAGTAGGCATGGCTGTGATGGCCTCTTGGGGCAAGTAGTATGACGCTTGTTGATTGGCTGCTTTGCAGCCTTTCAAAAAGCGCCAAGAAAGCGCCGAACACCGAACCCGGACTTTTACGAAAATGTTCGGGCTCGCTCATCCATACACAGGAGGCAAAAAGCAGACTGCTAATGTATCTGGAATGAGCCATCCACCATGCACGGTCACATCTGGCACTTCTAGGACGCCGGAACATGGCTCCCCAATGTGGGCTTTTTTTTTAACATGTCAACTGCTGACAATAGTGTTGACATCTGCAGCCTATGCTGTCAACGCATAAGTCACGGTAAGCCCAACACTCACCTAGGGACGACCTCCTTAAGAAGGCACCTGGCCTCCCATCACAGAGCCCAGTGGGAGCAACAACGTCAGAACCCACAAAGCCACACTCCCGGCGCTCCACGTCCTGCCTCTTCTCCTTCTCCTCTCACCTCAAATTTGTCCTCCACTCCACCTTCCACCATGCCGTTGTTGCGTTCATCTGGCAAAAGACAGGCTTCCGTGGCTCAACTGTTCAAGCTTTAAAAGATAATGACGCCAGATAATTCTCTTGCCCAACGGCTGACCACTGGCTTGTCGGAACTGCTAGCCCACCAAGTACTGCCATATAAACTGGTGGACTCGGAGGCCTTTAGAAAATTTGTGGCCATTTGCACACCGCAATGGAAAGTCCCCGAAAGGAAATATTTCTCCCAGAAGGGCATCCCGGAGCTATATGGCCACGTTCTGCGGCAAGTGAATGTATCTCTGGCACACAGTGTCGGTGACAAGATACATCTGACCACAGACACGTGGTCTAGCCAACACGGGCAGGGAAGGTACATAACTTTTACTGCCCACTGGGTGAGCCTTCTGACGGCCGTCAAGCATGCAAACCGTGGCACCCATGTGGATTTGGTGTTACTGCCACAGATTGCATGCAGGTCTGCCTCTTCTTCTCCTCCCCTACGCCTACAAATATCCGCCACCACACGGAACAAATAATTGTCCCTGTCTTAGGTAAATACAGCGGCATAAAAGGCCTTTTCTGTCCTGTGAATGCCTAATGTTTTGAATTCAACACCTGTGACGACCACGTGTTTCAACTATTATGATTAGAGTTTTTTTTTCAAGAGGGGGAATTTCGTTAGCCATGTTTTTAATCTAATTTTATATTTTTAGTTCTTTTAAACATATGTATTTGACCTGTATTTGTACTGGCCTTCAGTAAAATTGATATCATTTGACCATCTAATAGACCTCCAGCCACATACTTACTTGTTCTTTTCTGTACGTTGAATGCATAATTTTTGGGGCCTGTAGTCCACTGGCCTGCTGTAAAATTGATACTTAATGACCATGTAATCTACCTCCAGCCACATACTTACTTGTTTTTTTCTGTCCGCTGAATGCATAATTTTTGGGGTCTGTAGTCCACTGGCCTGCTGTAAAATTGATATTCAATGACCGTATTATCTACCTCCAGCCACATACTTACTTTTTCTTTTCTGTATGCTGAATGCATAATTTTTGGGGCCTGTAGTCCACTGGCCTGCTGTAAAATTGATATCCAATGACCATGTAATCTACATCTAGCCACATACTTGTTCTTTTCTGTACGCTCAATGCATAATTTTTGGGGCCTATAGTAAAATTGATATCCAATGGCCATGTAATCTACCTCCAGCCAGCCACATACTTACTTGTTCTTTTCTGTCTGCTGAATGCATCATTTTTGGGGCCTGTAGTCCACTGGCCTGCTGTAAAATTGATATTAAATGACCGTGTAATCTACCTCTAGCCACATTCTTACTTGTTCTTTTCTGTACACTCAATTCATAATTTTTGGGGCCTGGAGTTCACTGACCTGCTGTAAAAATTTATATCCAATCCAATGTAAACTACCTCCAGCCACATACTTACTTCTTCTTTTCTGTACGGTGAATAAATAATTGTTGGGGCCTTGGAGGAATTCAACACTAGTGACGACCACGTGTTATTGAATTTCAACTATTATCATTAGTTGTTTTTTTTCAAGAGAGGGCATTTTGTTAGCCATGTTTTTAATCCAATTTTATATTTTTAGTTCTTTTAAACATATGTATTTGTACTGGCCTGCAGTAAAGTTTATATCCATTGACCGTGTAATATATCTCCGGCCACATAATCACTTAATCTTTTCTGTCCGGTGAATGCCTAATGTTTGGGGCCAGTGGCCTACAGTAGAATTGTTATCCATTGACCCAATAATGTACCTCGAGCCACATAATCAGAATTTATTTTTTATGTCAGATGTATGCCTTTTTTTTAAGGCTCATACACATTTATAGCCTAAAATAAAAAAATTCTAGGCTCCAACAGGGCACATTTCAGAGAATTTCCCTTTAAGACGTATAAAAATGTCCCCTGATTAAGATACATATTTTTTGTTGGAATTTTTGTCATTGATCCCCCTCTAGTATGTCACTGTCCATGTTGTGGGACTATTTGTGCACTTTTACTAAATATTTAATGGCTAAAAATGTGAGCTGAAGGTTTTTCAGGTTCACCTGTCATTAAAGTAATTGGGGCCCTCCGCAAACTTGCGCTTCGCGAACATTTGATCGCGTTCACGCACCGTCCCGGAAAATGTTCGTCCATCACTACTCAAGAGTCCTCATTCTCTTGTGAGTCCCTAATCTAAACTAACAACAGGGGATCTAACTAAACTAAGAATCCAGTGAAGTAGTACGTTATCCAGGTCTTCTGCCATGATGATCGCTGACAAATAGGAAGAAAACGATGCCAGCCAAGAAAGGTTTCTCGCACAGCTCTGAACGACACCAAAAGCACAATAAATGACGCCTGTTCTATCACATGTCCTCTGTTTTAACAACATTTTTTTTGTACCCTAGCAACATCTATTCCTCCTTTTTTGGGCAGAATCACGGAAACACGGAACGGATGCGGATGCACTTTTGTAAAAAAAAAAAACTTATGGTTTTTGCGGAAACACGGATCTGCAAAAAAACAGAACTTAAATCTGGAAAGAAAAAATACTGAAGTGTGAATGAACCCTAACAAGGTGCTGACACAGCTGGAATGAAACCTGCTTGATCTTGTAAGAATTAAATCTAGTCCCACCATTCAATCCTTGCATTTATGGTTGAACGTAAACTTTATTTATTTACTTAGTTAAATAGCTATTGGTAGAATGCACATGGCTGTTGGCAATAAACTTGTGATTACTCGCAATTTGCAATGGGATGGTTTAAAATTTGATTTAGAACTGTATCCAGAACAAAACAAGCAGCATTGCCTGAGAGTCTGTTTAAATGTGAACATATACTTACCGGGCACAAAGCCAGCTTTTTTCCCTTCTCTGAATAAAGTATGGCGCTTCTGCAGGCAGCATGTCGTGGAAATTGAGCTAAGTTGCCAAGTAAGTGGATCTGCCTGTGGCCGATATCATGAAGCAAAAAGCATACTAAGCTTCAGTAAATAACTCATACATAGACTGAGCAAGAAGCAATGTTTTATGGATTGAGAGCAGAATATAAAAAAAAAGCGGTGCACTTTACATTACCAACTATAAATTTCACCTGCAACAACTTGGTTGGTGTAGCATCATGTAGTATATCCAGTATATATATTGACATCAAGAACAAATAAATCCATGCATCCTTGTAAGTATAAATATTAATTCATTTCAGCCAGTTTTATTTTTATATGCAAATACATAATGAAAGTAATGTATTTGATTAGTAAAATTAACATAAATTAGCATCAAACAATAAAGACAGAGTGAACGTTTGCTAAATTTAGCTGATGAAACAGGAATAGAAATTTAGAATCACACGTTCATATATTACCTATTCATATATAACATGTTCATATATTACAGTAGAATAGGAAAGGTCCAAGCTTAACTGGGCAAATGTGTAATATGCTACATGAGAAATCACTAAGGAAATGGAAATATATTTATATTTAAAGGCTATGTGCAATATTTTATTGCTCCAATAAATCTAAAACAAAAAATAAAGCAAATTTATCCCAGAACAATTGCACAAACTGGTATCCTCAGTCTCTGATAGTGTTCTAATCGCAAATTCTTATCACAAATATCGGCACTTCGAGAATTTGCGAAGATGTAGAATATAGTGCTATATATTCGTAATCGCGAATATTCTAGATTTTTTTTTTCATCAGTAACCTCCCTTCTTGCTTGTGGGCCAATGGGAAGGCTGCAATATATTTGTCAGAGCTTAGCAACATCCCTAGCAACCAATAGGAAAGTTGTTTACCCCTTTACTAGATAAGAAACCAGCAGCCATTTTCTGCAGTTTTTTTGCAGTTGTGAGAGAGAGCAGTGACATTGCTGTGCTCTGTGCTTTCATCTGGATCCTATTCCTTAGCCAATTACATTAGATAGTTAGTTAACTCATATATATAATACAGATAGTTAGTGTGAGATAGTCAGTGTAGGTTAGATAGTGATATAGTGTAGCTGATAGGTTCCAGTGCAGGGTGTTAGGTAGTGTGATAGGAATTATAGTTTCTCTGCTGTCCATACATACATGCTACAGACATAGTGCTGTAATGTCACAACAATACTGTCACTGCCAGATCTCTGAGAAGTTCTGACAGACGTTCTTCAGTACCTCTTGCATGATGTTCTTTTGTTTTGGTTTTGTTTTGTCATCTCTCCTCCCTCTCCCAGCTGTCATCTATTAGCAGTGAAACAGGGATCAGACCCAATAATGTTGAAGTCCCAGAGTGGGACAAAAAATAAAGTGAAAAAAGAAGTAAAAAAAAAAGTTTAAAAAAAATATAAGTTTCAAGTAAGAAAAAGCGTACTTTTCCCAAAATAAAGTTAAAAAAAATTGTAAAAAAATAGGAAAAAAAAGAAGAGTAGACATATTAGGTATCGCCGCGTCCTTATTGACCGTCTCTATAAAAATATCACATTGTCTAACCACTCAGGTGAACTCCGTCAAAAAAATAAAATAAAAACTGTGCTAAAAAAAAACATTTTTTTTGGGACCTTACATCACTAAAAGTGCAACAACAAGCGATCAAAAAGGCGTATGCCCCCCAAAATAGTACAAATCTAAACCACCTCATCTCGCAAAAAATGATCCCCTACCTAAGACAATCGCCCCAAAAAAAACAAAAAAAACTATGGCTCTCCGTCTATAGAGACACTAAAACATGATTTTTTTTTGTTTCAAAAATGCTTTTATTGTGTTAAATGTAAAAATAAAATTGTAAAAAAAAATTGACATATTAGATATCGCTGCATCCGTGTGAACACCGTAAAAAAAACATAATTTAAACGGTGTCAAAAGCCATTTTTTGTCACCTTACATCACAAAAAGTGTAATAGCAAACGATCAAAAAGTCATATGCACCCCAAAATAGTGCAAATCTAACTGTCACCTCATCCTGCAAAAAATTATATCTACCTAAGAAAATGTCTACCTAAGACAATGACCCAAAAAATAAAAAAAACTATAGCTCTCGGAATATGGAGACACTAAAACATGATTTTTTTTTCAAAAATGATATTATTGTGTAAACTTAACCACCTCAGCCCCCCTAGCTTAAACACCCTTAATGACCAGACCATTTTTTACAATTCTGCACTACACTACTTTCACGGTTTATTTCTCGGTCATACAACTTACCACCCAAATGAATTTTACCTCCTTTTCTTCTCACTAATAGAGCTTTCATTTGGTGGTATTTCATTGCTGCTGACATTTTTACTTTTTTTGTTATAAATCGAAATTTAACGAAATTTGTGCAAAAAAATGACATTTTTCACTTTCAGTTGTAATTTTTTTTAAAAAAAAATACATTTATATATAAATTTTTCTCTAAATTTATTGTTCTACATGTCTTTGATAAAAAAAAATGTTTGGGTAAAAAAAAAATGGTTTGGGTAAAAGTTATAGCATTTACAAACTATGGTACAAAAATGTGAATTTCCGCATTTTGAAGCAACTCTGACTTTCTGAGCACCTGTCATGTTTCCTGAGGTTCTACAATGGCCAGACAGTACAAACACCCCACAAATGACCCCATTTCGGAAAGTAGACACCCTAAGGTATTCACTGATGGGCATAGTGAGTTCATAGAACTTTTTATTTTTTGTCACAAGTTAGCGGAAAATGATGATTTTTTTTTTTCTTACAAAGTCTCATATTCCACTAACTTGTGACAAAAAATAAAAACTTCCATAAACTCACTATGCCTATCACAAAATACCTTGGGGTGTCTTCTTTCCAAAATGGGGTCACTTGTGGGGTAGTTATACTGCCCTGGCATTTTAGGGCATTTTAGGGGCACTAATGAGTGAGAAGAAGTCTGGAATCCAAATGTGTAAAAAATCCTAAAAGTACTCATTGGAATTTGGGCCCCTTTGCCCACCTAGGCTGCGAAAAAGTGTCAGACATGTGGTATCGCCGTACTCAGGAGAAGTAGGGCAATGTGTTTTGGGGTGTATTTTTACATATACCCATGCTGGGTGAGAGAAATATCTCTCTAAAAGTCAACTTTTCAAATTTTTTATACAAAGTTGTCATTATAGAGAGATATTTCTCTCACCCAGCATGGGTATATGTAAAAAGACACCCCAAAACACATTGCCCAACTTCTCCTGAGTACGGTGATACCACATGTGTGACACTTATTTGCAGCCTAGGTGCGCAAAGGGGCCCAAATTCCAATGAGTGTCTTTTAGGAGGACATTTGGATTCCAGACTTCTTCTCACGCTTTAGGGCCCCTAAAATGCCATGGCAGTATAAATACCCCACATGTGACCCCATTTTGGAAAGAAGACACCCCAAGCTATTCCGTGAGGGCCATGGTGAGTTCATAGAAGTTTTTTTTTTTTGGTACAAGTTAGCGGAAATTGATTATTATTTATTTTTTTCTTACAAAGTCTCCCTTTCCGCTAACTTGTGACAATTTTTTTTTTTTTACATGAACTCGCCATGAACCTCACAAAATACCTTAAGGTGTCTTCTTTCCAAATTGGGGTCACATGTGGGGTATTTATACTGCCCTGGCATTTTAGGGGCCCTAAAGCGTGAGAAGTCTGGAATATAAATGGCTAAAGAATTTTACGCATTTGGATTCCGTGAGGGGTATGGTGAGTTCATGTGAGATTTTTTTTTTGTCACAAGTTAGTGGAATATGAGACTTTGTAAGAAAAAAAATAAAAAATCAATTTCCGCTAAATTGTGCCAAAAAAATGTCTGAATGGAGCCTTACAGGGGGGGGGGGGGGGGGGTGATCAATGACAGGGGGGTGATCAGGGAGTCTATATGGGTTGATCACCACCCTGTCATTGATCACCCCCCTGTCATTGATCACCCCCCTGTAAGGCTCCATTCAGAGGTCCGTATGTGTTTTGCGGATCTACGGATCCATGGATCGGATCCGCAAAACACATACGGACGTCTGAATGGAGCCTTTTAGGGGTGTGATCAATGACAGGGGGGTGATCACCCCGTATAGACTCCCTGATCAACCCCCTGTCATTGATCACCCCCCTGTAAGGCTCCATTCAGACGTCCGTATGTGTTTTGCGGATCCGATCCATGGATCTGTGGATCCGCAAAACACATACGGGGGGTGATCAGGGAGTCTATATGGAGTGACCATCCCCCTGTAAGGCTCCATTCAGAGGTCCGTATGTGTTTTGCGGATCCACGGATCCATGGATCGGATCCGCAAAACACATACGGACGTCTGAATGGAGCCTTACAGGGGGGTGATCAATGACAGGGGGTTATCAGGGAGTCTATATGGGGTGATCACCCCCCTGTAATGCTCCATTCAGACGTCCTTTATGTGTTTTGCGGATCCGATCCATGGATCCTTGAATCCCCAAAACACATACGGACCTCTGAATGGAGCCAGCCTTACAGGGGGGTGATCAATGACAGGGGGGTGATCAGGGAGTCTATATGGGCTATATGTCATAGATCACCCCCCTGTAAGGCTCCATTCAGACGTCCGTATGTGTTTTGCGGATCCGTGGATCCATGGATCGGATCTGCAAAATGCATACGGACGTCTGAATGGAGCCTTACAGGGGGGTAATCAATGACAGGGGGGTGATCAATAACAGGGGGGTGATCAGGGAGTCTAATATGGGGTGATCAGGGGTTAATAAGGGGTTAATAAGTGACAGGGGGGGTGTAGTGTAGTGGTGTTTGGTGCTACTTATTACAGAGCTGCCTGTGTCCTCTGGTGGTCGATCCAAGCAAAAGGGACCACCAGAGGACCAGGTAGCAGGTACAGTCGTGGCCAAAAGTTTTGAGAATGACACAAATATTAGTTTTCACAAAGTTTGCTGCTAAATTGCTTTTAGATCTTTGTTTCAGTTGTTTCTGTGATGTAGTGAAATATAATTACACGCACTTCATACGTTTCAAAGGCTTTTATCGACCATTACATGACATTTATGCAAAGAGTCAGTATTTGCAGTGTTGGCCCTTCTTTTTCAGGACCTCTGCAATTCGACTGGGCATGCTCTCAATCAACTTCTGGGATAATTCCTGACTGATAGCAACCCATTATTTCATAATCACTTCTTGGAGTTTGTCAGAATTAGTGGGTTTTTGTTTGTCCACCCGCCTCTTGAGGATTGACCACAAGTTCTCAATGGGATTAAGATCTGGGGAGTTTCCAGGCCATGGACCCAAAATGTCAACGTTTTGGTCCCCGAGCCACTTAGTTATCACTTTTGCCTTATAGCACGGTGCTCCATCGTGCTGGAAAATGCATTGTTCTTCACCAAACTGTTGTTGGATTGTTGGAAGAAGTTGCTGTGGAGGGTGTTTTGGTACCATTCTTTATTCATGGCTGTGTTTTTGGGCAAAATTGTGAGTGAGCCCACTCCCTTGGATGAGAAGCAACCCCACACATGATTGGTCTCAGGATGCTTTACTGTTGGCATGACACAGGACTGATGGTAGCGCTCACCTTTTCTTCTCCAAACAAGCCTTTTTCCAGATGCCCCAAACAATCGGAAAGAGGCTTCATCGGAGAATATGACTTTGCCCCAGTCCTCAGCAGTCCATTCACCATACTTTCTGCAGAAGATCAATCTGTCCCTGATGTTTTTTTTGGAGAGAAATGGCTTCTTTGCTGCCCTTCTTGACACCAGGCCATCTTCCAAAAGACTTTGCCTCACTGTGCGTGCAGATGAGCTCACACCTGCCTGCTGCCATTCCTGAGCAAGCTCTGCACTGGTGGCACTCCGATCCCGCAGCTGAATCCTCTTTAGGAGACGATCCTGGCGCTTGCTGGACTTTCTTGGACGCCCTGAAGTCTTCTTAACAAGAATTGAACCTCCTTACTTGAAGTTCTTGATGATCCTATAAATTGTTGATTGAGGTGCAATCTTAGTAGCCACAATATCCTTGCCTATGAAGCCATTTTTATGCAACGCAATGATGGCTGCACGCGTTTCTTTGCAGGTCACCATGGTTAACAATGGAAGAACAATGATTTCAAGCATCACCCTCCTTTTAACATGT
Organism: Bufo bufo; assembly: GCF_905171765.1. NCBI lineage: Eukaryota > Metazoa > Chordata > Amphibia > Anura > Bufonidae > Bufo > Bufo bufo. The sequence goes on along the minus strand of NC_053396.1, from coordinate 122,951,922 downwards.
CAAGTCTGCCATTTTAACCCAATCAGCCTGACATAATGATCTCCAGCCTTGTGCTCGTCAACATTCTCACCTGAGTTAACAAGACGATTACTGAAATGATCTCAGCAGGTCCTTTAATGACAGCAATGAAATGCAGTGGAAAGTTTTTTTGGGATTAAGTTAATTTTCATGGCAAAGAAGGACTATGCAATTCATCTGATCACTCTTCATAACATTCTAGAGTATATGCAAATTGCTATTATAAAAACTTAAGCAGCAACTTTTCCAATTTCCAATATTTATGTAATTCTCAAAACTTTTGGCCACGACTGTATATTAGACGCTGTTATCAAAATCTCATCTACAGCCTGCCAGCGAACGATCGCCGCTGTCAGGCTGTAGATCAGCTAGTTTACCTCCAGTTCCTGTGAACGCGCGCGCCTGTGTGCACGCATTCACAGGAAATCTCGCGTCGCGCGAGAGGACGCGGCGGCGCGTCCACCCAGAATAACAGGGCCGCCGCAAAGACACAATCCTGCATACGGCGGTCCTGTAGTGGTTAAATTTAAAAAAGTATACATATTAGGTATCGCCGCGTCCGTAAGAACCTTCTATAAAAAAATATCACATGAACTAACCCCTCAGATAAACACCGTTAAAAAAAAAAAACTGTGTCAAAAGAGGCATTTTTTGTCACCTTTCATCACTTAAAGTGTAATACCAAGAGATCAAAAAGTCATACACACCCTAAAATAGTACCAATCAAACCATCATCTCATCCCGCAAGAAAATAAGAGCCTACCTAAGACAATCGCCCAAAAAAATAACTATGGCTCTCAGACTATGGAGACACTAAAACATGATTTTTTTTGTTTCAAAAATGCTGTTATTGTGTAAGACTTAAATAAATAAAAAAGGTATACATATTAGATATCGCCACATCCGTAAGAACCTGCTATATAAAAATATCACATGAACTAACCCCTCAGGTGAAAACCATAAAAAAATAGTATAAACATTTTTTGTCAACTTACATCACTAAAATTGCAACACCAAGCGATCAAAAAGGCGTATGCCCCCCTAAATAAACCAATCAAACCGTCACCTCATCCACAAAAAATGAGCCCCTATTTAAGACAATTGTTCCAAAAATAATAAAGCTATAACTCTCAATGGAGACACTAAAATATGATTTAAATTTAAAAAAGTATACATATTAGGTATTGCCGCATATGTAACAACCTGCTCTATAAAATTATCACATGACCTAACCACTCAGGTGAAAACCGTAAAAAAAAAAAATAAACAGTGTGTCAAAAAAGTCATTTTTTGTCACCTTACATCACAGAAAGTGTAATACCAAGCGATCGAAAAGTCATATGCAACCTAAAATAGTACCAATCAAACCGTCATCTCATACCACAAAAAATGAGCTCCTACATAAGACAGTCACCAAAAATTTTTAAAAAACTATAGCTTTCGGAATATGGAGACACTAAAAAATAATTTTTTCAAAAATGCTTTAGTATGTAAAACTGAAACAAACAACCAGAAAAAGTTGTCATATTTGGTATTGTCGTGTCCGTAACAACCTGCTCTATAAAAATACCACATGATCTAAGCTGTCAGATTAACACTATAAATAACAAAAAATAAAAACTGTGCCAGAACAGCTATTTTTTGCTAGCTTGCACAAAAAGTGTAATATAGAGCAACCAAAAATCATATGTACCCTAAAATAGTACCAAATAAACTGCCACCTTATCCCGTAGTTTCCAAAATGGGGTCTTTTTTTGGAGTTTCTACTCTAGAGGTGCATCAGGGGGTCTTCAAATGTGACATGGCAGCTTAAAATTATCACAGTGAAATCTGCCTTCCAAAAAACATATGGCATTCCTTTCCTTCTGCGCCCTGACGTGTGCCCATACAACAGTTTACGACCACATATGGGGTGTTTCTATAAACTACAGAATCAGGGCAATAAATATTGAGTTTTGTTTGGCTGTTAACCCTTGCTTTGTTAGCCGGGAAAAAATTGATTAAAATGGAAAATCTGCCAAAAAAGTGAAATTCAGAAATTTCATCTCCATTTTCCATTAATTTTTGTGGAACACTTAGGCCTCCTGCACACTAATGTGCGCTGCCCGTTGCCATATTGCGGACAGAATTTGCGGATCCGCAATACACGGGCTCCGCTCCGTGGGCATTCCGCATCACGGATGAGGGCCCATTTACTTAAATGGGTCCGCAAATCCAGAGATGCGGAATGGTGCGGAACAGAAGCACTGAACTGAAACTCTTGGAAGCACTACGGAGTGCTTCAGTGGGGTTTCGTCCCATACTTCCGTTCCACAAAAGATAGAACATGTCCTATCTTTTTGCAGAATGGGTGGATCGCAGACCCATTAAAGTAAATGGGTCCGCGATCCGATGTGGCTGCCCCACGGTCGGTGTTCATGCATTGCGGCCCGCAGCAGGGCCACGGGCGCACACGTTCATGTGCATGAGGCCTTAAAGAGTTAACAAAGTTTGTAAAATCTGTTTTGATTACCTTGAGGGGTGTAGTTTCTAAAATGGGGTAATTTCTGGGTGGTTTCTATTATGTAAGCCTCACAAAGTAACTTCAGACCTGAACTTGTCCTTAAAAAGTGGGTTTGCTTCTAAACTTGTAAGCCTTCTAACGTCCCCAAAAAATAAAATGGTATTCACAAATTTATCCAAGCATGAAGTAGACATATGGGGAATGTAAAGTAATAACTATTTTTGGAGTTATTATTATCTATTATAAAAATAGAGAAATTGAAATTTGGAAATTTGGAAATTTTTCCAAATTTTTGTTAACTTAGTTATTTTTTGTAAATAAATATGAAATTTTTGACTCAATTTTACTACTGTCATGAAGAAAAATATGTGACGAGAAAACAACCTCAGAATGGTCTGGATCAGTAAAGGTGTTTTAAAGTTATTACCACGTAAAGTGACATATGTCAGATTTGCAAAAAATGGCCTGGTCCTTAAGGTGAAAAATGGCAAGGTACTTAAGGGGTTAAGAACATTTCACTGCAAAAATTTAATTGTTATACCTGTTATTTAAGGCATAGTTCAAAGATATTTTACCACATACATTGCATTGTTATGCCCATATTACTGACAAAGAATAAAATTTACTACAAAAATGTAATTTTATTGATAATAAATGCATAGTTCAAAGACATTTCACTGCAAACATTGCATCATTATTTTGCTATTGAACTTCAAAAACTGTATTGTATTCTACTGTATTGCTTTGTGATATCAATATTAGTAAGCATAGTTCAATTTTACTAAAAACATTGACCACACATGGAGTACTGTGTACAGTTCTGGGCTCCAGTGAACAAGGCAGACATAGCAGAGCTGGAGAGGGTCCAGAGGAGGGCAACTAAAGTAATAACTGGAATGGGGCAAATACAGTACCCTGAAAGATTATCAAAATTAGGATTATTCACTTTAGAAAAAAGACGACTGAGAAGAGATCTAATTACTACAGTATGTATAAATATATCAGGGGTCAGTACAGAGATCTCTCCCATCATCTATTTATCCCCAGGACTGTGACTGTGACGAGGGGACATCCTCTGCGTCTGGAGGAAAGAAGGTTTGTACACAAACATAGAAGAGGATTCTTTACGGTAAGAGCAGTGAGACTATGGAACTCTCTGCCTGAGGAGGTGGTGATGGTGAGTACAATAAAGGAATTCAAGAGGGGCCTGGATGTATTTCTGGAGTGTAATAATATTACAGGCTATAGCTACTAGAGAGGGGTCGTTGATCCAGGGAGTTATTCTGATTGCCTGTTTGGAGTCGGGAAGGAATTTTTTATTCCCCTAAAGTAGGGAAAATTGGCTTTTACCTCACAGGTTTTTTTTTTGTTTTTTTTTTGCCTTCCTCTGGATCAACTTGCAGGATGACAGGCCGAACTGGATGGACAAATGTTTTTTTTCGGCCTTATGTACTATGTTACTATGTTACTATATTGCATTGTTATAATACTCATGTTAATGATCGCATTACTGTATCCGACCTTATAGACATTTCCCCTAAAAATTACATTGTTATTCCTGTGTAATTGAACACATAGTTCAAAGCTATTTTATCACTAACATTGCATTGTTATATCTGTATTATTGAATGCATTACTGCAACAGACCATGTAGTTAAAACACATTTACTGCAAAATTTGCATTATTACCAAAGCAAATTGTCAATACCAACTTGCAGCATGTTTGTAGAAGGGAAAGGACATTTATTTGCACATCTGTCTTTAACCCATTTGCGACCTCTGCCGAATATGTATGGCAAAAGTCGACACTTTAAAGATGGCACTCGCTCTTGAGTGCAACAGTTGAAATTGCGCCAGGTTTCTTCTGTTTCAAACAGCAGAGGCCCAGGACAAATGTCTGCGATAATCCATAAGGTTGATTGTAGAAATCTACCCCTTAAATGTGACCACAACATCTGAGCAGTAAAGACATGAGAGCCATGACCTTCTATGCCTGTAACAGACTTCCCTTGCTAAGATCGGCAAAGCTCTAACTGTCACTGGACGCCGAGGCACTCGTCCTCCTCAGCGACGTTGGCGTCCCGTCTCTGTGCTGGCCACAGGTTGCCTTTTAATTAGATTCTTGGCGATTTTGTTTTCTGGCATACTTACCTGTTCCTGTGTTCCCTGACGATCCTCTGCCTGCTCCTCCTGTACTGCGCTGCTCTCCTGGTATTCTGACCACGGCTTCCACCTGACGATTCTTTGCGGACTCCCGTGGTACTTCATTACTCTCCTGGTATTTGACCCCGGCGTCTCCTGATTAGTCTCTGCTTTATCCTTTTGTACTGCGTTGCTCTCTTGGTATTGACCCGGTCCGTTCACTATCCGTTATTTGTCTTGTCTGTCCTCCCAGCACGTATTCTAAGCTAGGGACTGCCGTCTAGTTGTCCCCTGTCATTAGGACTTGCGAGGCAAGTAGGCAGGGCCAGGGGTGAGGGTGGAGCGCAGTGGTCACTATCCTCCCCCCTGTGTATGTGTGTGCATGACTGTTACAGATTAACAGGCCCAACCTAACCACTGTATCATGAATCCTCTGGTGACCCTGACAGACCACGTTTCTAACCTGACGCAGATGGTACAGGAGTTTGGGGAGAAACTCTGTTCTTTTGAGTTAGGACAAGGTTCCTCCATTCCTCAGGCCTCCAGTCCGCATTTAGAGCCCCAGATTAAGATTCCTGAACCCTTTTCTGGAGACCGAAAGAAGTTTCTTTCCTTTAAGGAAAATTGTAAACTTTATTTTCGTTTGCGCTCCTTGTCCTCTGGCCCCAAGAGTCAACACGTGGGCATTGTCATTTCCCGATTACAGGGTGATCCCCAGGATTGGGCATTCTCTTTACCAGCTGACGCCAGTTGATTAGCTTCAGTAGAGGGTTTTTTTCAGGCCCTGGGTACCCTGTATGATGAACCAGACAGGGCACTGTTAGCCGAGACTGCTCTAAAGGCACTGGTTCAGGGCGATCTTCCTGCGGAGGATTATTGCACCCAATTTAGAAGGTGGTGTGTTCCCTCAGGGTGGAATGAACCAGCCCTTAAGAGTCAGTTCAGGTCAGGTCTGTCTGATAACTTAAAGGATCTTCTAGTGAGTTATCAGCTTCCATAGACTCTAGAGGAGATGATGACCTGACTTGACCGACAGGTTAGAGAGAGACAACAGGAACAACAGTTCTCTTCTCAGATGGTGGTACAGCCTGAGGTCTACTCCAGGAACAATGCTGAGGTCTCTTCCGAAGAACCCATGCAGGTCGGCATGACCCGAGGGAATCTGCGCCGCCGACGTGGAGTGTGCTTTTACTGCGGAGATCCTGACCATTGGATCAACCAGTGTCCTAAGAAGGTCCTCTCTGACAAATCTCCCAAGGCAAGGCAACCTAAAAACCAGGTACACCCTGATATCACGAAATGTAAGCTTTTGATACCTATAACGATATCTCTGGGGGTAAATAAATGGCCGGGTAAGGCCTTTATTTACTCTGGCTCAGCGGCCAGCTTTATTGATTCTGAGCATGCTTTAAGATTGGGTATTCCAATTTTTGTTCTACCTGCACCTATCCATGTCATGGCTATTGACGCCACTCCCCTGGTAGGTGGTACGGTGAGGTTGTGTACCTCAGAGATTTCTTTAACCGTGGGTGTGTGCTACTCTGAGAAATGTTCCGTCTTAGTCCTGGAGAACTTACCGGTCAAGGTGGTACTAGAGTTGCCTTGGCTCCAATTACACAACTCCACTATAGATTGGTCCAGGGGGGAGTTGGTGAAATGGGGACCTAAGTGCAACTCGTGCTTGTCCGTGGTACAGGCTGGGGTCTCAGTAGAATCTGATACATTACCCATAGTCATTAAGGAATATTCAGATGTGTTCTCATCATCAACCCCGGAGGTTCTACCACCCCATAGACCTTATGATTGCGCCATAGAATTAGTAGAAGGTGCCAGGTTTCCTAAGGGGCGTATTTATAATCTTTCTAAGCACGAACGCAAGGCCATGGAGGATTACATTAAGGAAAGCCTTGGTAAGGGACACATTAGACCTTCTGTCTCTCCTATGGGGGCGGGGTTTTTATTCTTAAGAAGAAGGATGGTGGTCTTAGGTCTTGTATCAATTTACGGGAAATTAAATAAGATCACTATCCAGAATAGATACTCTCTTTTCTAAAATTGACCTGAAAAGGGCATATAATTTAATCCGAATCAAGGAGGGAGACGAATGGAAGCCGGCGTTCAATATTTCATCAGGACACTTTGAATATCAGGTTATCAGGTTATGCCTTTTGGACTCAGCAATGCCCCAGCTGTGTTCCAAAACTTTATGAACGATATTCTCAGGGAGCTCTTGGGTAAATTTGTCATTGTCTATCTTGACGACATTTTGATATTTTCTCCTGATTTCAAATCTCATGTGTGTCATGTTAGACAAGTATTAGAAGTGTTGAGGGAGAATCAATTATCCGCTAAACAAGAGAAATGTGTCTTTGGTGTACAGGAGATACTATTTCTAGGTCATGTCCTGACTCCTCTCGCCTTCAAAATGGATCCTGGTAAGGTACTAGCAATTAAGGATTGGGTAAGGCCTTCATCCTTAAAGGCCTTACAACTTTTCTTAGGTTTTGCCAATAACTACCGTAAATTCATTCGAAATTTTTCAGTAATTGCTAAACTGTTGACCAACCTCACAAAGAAAGGGGCGGATTTGGAGGATTGGTCTACTGAGGCCATTACTTCATTTGAAACCCTAAAGAAGGCATTCAGTTAGGGATGAGCGAACCCGAACTGTATAGTTCGGGTTCGTACCGAATTTTGGGGTGTCCGTGACACGGACCCGAACCCGAACATTTTCGTAAAAGTCCGGGTTCGGGTTCGGTGTTCGGCGCTTTCTTGGCGCTTTTTGAAAGGCTGCAAAGCAGCCAATCAACAAGTGTCATACTACTTGGCCCAAGAGGCCATCACAGCCATGCCTACTATTGGCATGGCTGTGATTGGCCAGTGCACCATGTGACCCAGCCTCTATTTAACCACCTCCGGACCACCTAACGCAGGATTGCGTTCCGGAGGTGGCAGCGCTGCGCAGAGTCACGCATATACGCGTCATCTCGCGAGACGCAAGATTTCGCTCAAAGCCGGCCCGCGCATGCGCATCGCGGGCCGGCAAAATTAAAAGAAGTATTTCGTCACCAGCCTGCCAGCAACGATCATTGGCTGGCAGGCTGGCGATTTTCAAAAAATCCAATCCAAAGTCATATAACAGATCATATTAGTAAATATGATCTGTTATATGGCTTGTCTGCTCCTGTGCTGGTCCTTTTCGTCGGTTGGATCCAGCACAGGAGCAGACTGAACTGTGAGTACACCAACACTACACCTTAGCCCCAGATCACCCACCTGCACCCCAATTAACCCTTTGATCACCCCTTTGATCGCCCCTGTCAATCACTAGTGAAAGGAAAAAAAGTGATCACTTTTTTTTTTTCACTGGTATTGGCTGTTAGGTTTTAGGGATAGTTTAGGCCCCTTGGTTAGGTAGTTAGCGTCAGTTAGCGCCCACCCCACCGCACCGCAGTCACTTTTATTCGCTGTTTAGCGTATCGCTAATCAGCATTTGTACTTTTATAGTATCTGTAAGTGATCAAAACTGATCACGGTCAGATCTATAATAATATTAGTGTCACCTTAGCTCGCCCTCCACCCAAAACGCAGTGTTTGCCCGATCAGGCCTGATCGGTCGCCCACACGTGCGTTCACCCACGCCCGCCCCACCGCAGTGACAAAAAAATATATATTTTTTGATCACTGCACATTCATTTTACACGCACTGCGGCGATAAAAAAAATCAGTTTTGATATTTTTTATCAACCGCAGCAGCCTCCGGTACTTCGCTAGCCTCCCCTTTGTAAGACAGGTTTGCTTTTTTTCTTGGGTAGTCTCAGGGAATACCCCTAAATTTAGTAGTCCAAAATGTCAAACAGGGGGTATTCTTCTGAAGAGGCCTACAGGATTCTGACCCAGTCGGATGAGGAGTGGGAACCCTCATCTGACGAATCTAGCGGGTCATAATATGAACCTGTGGAAAGCAGTGGCTCTCTGACCCAAAGTTCGGACGAGGAGGTGGAGGTCCCTGGCAGCACCAGGCGTACCCGGCCCCATGTCGCTAGACCACAGGTTACGCAGGATCCGCTTCAAGAGCAGCAGAGTGGGGCTGTCGCTGCCGGATCACGTGGTGAGGCATACACCAGCAGCGCAGCCCTTCCTGGACCTAGTACCAGCACTGCCGTACAACCTGGTGAAGTAGCGAGCACCAGAAGGGCAGTTGAAGCTGGTACGGTGGCACGTGCAATAGTTACCCCGTCGCAGCCACCGCAAAGACGGGCCCGTAGAGCCCCTAGAGTCCCTGAGGTGCTGGCAAATCCTGATTGGCAGTCACCAACTTCAGCCGCACCAGTAGTTCCCCCTTTCACCGCCCAGTCTGGAGTTCGGGTTGAGACGGCTCAAATCGGTTCGGCCCTGGGATTTTTTGAGCTGTTCTTGACTGCGGAGCTCTTGGACTTAGTCGTGGCAGAGACCAACCAGTATGCCACACAATTTATAACCGCTAACCCGGGAAGCTATTATGCCCAGCCTTTCCGGTGGAAACCAGTCCAAGTTTCCGAACTTCAAATTTTTTTGGGCCTTCTCCTCAACATGGGCCTGACAAAAAAGCATGAATTGCGGTCATATTGGTCCACGAACCCAATTCATCACATGCCCATGTTCTCTGCTGCTATGTCCAGGACACGATTTGAGACCATCCTACGTTTTCTGCATTTTAGCGACAATACCACCTCCCGTCCCAGAGGCCACCCTGCTTTTGATCGGCTCCACAAAATTCGGCCCCTCATAGACCATTTCAACCTGAAATTTGCAGATTTGTATACCCCTGAGCAAAACATCTGCGTAGACGAGTCCCTAATACATTTTACCGGGCGCCTTGGCTTCAAACAATACATCCCAAGCAAGCGTGCCCGGTATGGGGTCAAATTGTATAAGCTCTGTGAAAGGGCCACAGGCTATAGCCACAAATTTCGGATCTATGAGGGAAAAGATCAGACCCTGGAGCCGGTCGGTTGCCCTGACTACCTGGGGAGCAGTGGGAAGACAGTCTGGGACTTGGTGTCACCCTTATTCGGCAAGGGGTACCATCTTTATGTGGACAATTTCTACACAAGTGTGGCCCTCTTTAGGCATTTGTTTCTAGAACGGATTTGCGCCTGTGGCACCGCGCGAACTAGTCGCGTGGGCTTCCCCCAACGGCTTGTAACCACCCGTCTTGCAAGGGGGCAGAGGGCTGCCTTGTGTAACGAAGAACTGCTCGCGGTGAAATGGAGAGACAAGCGTGACGTTTACATGCTCTCCTCCATTCACGCAGACACGACAATCCAAATTGAGCGAGCAACCCGTGTCATTGAAAAGCCCCTCTGTGTCCACGACTATAATGCGCTCATGGGAGGGGTGGACTTCAATGACCAGATGTTGTCTCCGTATTTAGTTTCCCGCAGAACCAGACGCTGGTATAAGAAGGTGTCTGTATATTTAATTCAATTGGCGCTCTACAATAGTTTTGTTCTCTACAGTAAGGCTGGGAGAACAGGATCCTTCCTCAAATTCCAGGAAGAGATCATCGAGAACCTCCTTTACCCAGGAGGTTCCGTGGCCCCATCCACCAGTGTAGTTAGCCGTCTACACGAGCGACATTTCCCCAGTGTCGTTCCTGGTACCTCAACCCAACCGTCACCCCGAAAAAGATGTCGTGTCTGTAGCAGGAGTGGAATAAGGCGTGACACCCGCTATTTCTGTCCTGACTGTGCTGACCACCCTGCCCTATGCTATGGAGAGTGTTTCCGGAAGTACCACACACAGGTACACCTAGCATAGGGATCACATCTCACCAGGACAGGCACACAGGGCTATTAGGGCCCATTCACTCACAGCTGCTGCAAACCTCTCCTTTCACCTGGGATAAAGTGCATAATGTACTTCGCCACATCTTTGGGCGATTTGCGCTTTGCACATTGTCCCATGGGGAAGGAGAGGTTTGTTCTATAAAAGGTAAAAAAAACTAAACAAAAAAAAAAAAAACCGGTAAGTAAAAAAGTTAAATGTTCAGTTAAAAAAGTTTAAAAAAAGTTTCTATGTTCTGTTCAACAGTTAATAAAGTTATTGCTTTGCGGCCTGGTTTTTTCTTTTTTGTTTTGTTTTTTTTACCTTTCAGGTGGACCAACCGATCGACTAGCTGCAGCACTGATGTGCATTCGGACAGAAGCATTGCGCTGCTGTCAGATTACACGCAAGTCGGTGTATGCGGCGCTGCAAGACGAGATTTCTCCTCTGCAGTAAAAGATACGTTTGCCGAGGCATATGAGCTGAGGAGGTGGCGGTGTTCATATACTTTGGCAAACACTTTGTATATATAAAAAAAAAAATCCCGGCAATGATTTATTCATCCACATCGATTGATGTGAATGGAGAAATCTGGTTTGCCAGGGCATACGAGCTGAAGTGGGTATGGATGTTGGGCGGAGCTCCTATGTCCTGGCAGACGCCTTTCCCCTCCTTTTTCTTTTTTTGGCAGAGATTTTTTCATCCACATTGATCGATGCGAATGAAGAAATCTGTGCCGTTCATTTTTTTCTTTCAGCCCAGAGGCTGAACGGAAAAAAAAAATCTCATTACCCGTATGCTCAATATAAGGAGAATAGCAGAAACTCCTAATGCTGGGCATACATGTAATGATTGCGGAGACCCTCAAATGCCAGGGCAGTACAAACACCCCACAAATAACACCATTTTGGAAAGAAGACACCCCAAGGTATTCGCTGAGGGGCATATTGAGTCCATGAAAGATTGAAATTTTTGTCCCAAGTTAGCGGAAAGGGAGACTTTGTGAGAACAAAATCAAAAAAATCTATTTCCGCTAACTTGTGCCAAAATTTTTTTTTTCAATGAACTCGCCTTGCCCCTCATTGAATACCTTGGGGTGTCTTCTTTCCAAAATGGGGTCACATGTGGGGTATTTATACTGCCCTGGCATTTTAGGGGCCCCAAAGCGTGAGAAGAAGTCTGGTATCCAAATGTCTAAAAATGCCCTCCTAAAAGGAATTTGGGCACCTTTGCCCACCTAGGCTGCAAAAAAGTGTCACACATGTGGTATCTCCGTATTCAGCAGAAGTTGGGGAATATGTTTTGGGGTGTCATTTTACATATACCCATGCTGGGTGAGATAAATATCTTGGTCAAATGCCAACTTTGTATAAAAAAAATGGGAAAAGTTGTCTTTTGCCAAGATATTTCTCTCACCCAGCATGGGTATATGTAAAATGACACCCCAAAACACATTCCCCACCTTCTCCTGAGTACGAAGATACCAGATGTGTGACACTTTTTTGCAGCCTAGGTGGGCAAAGGGGCCCACATTCCAAAGAGCACCTTTCGGATTTCACAGGTCATTTACCTACTTACCAGACATTAGGGCCCCTGGAAAATGCCAGGGCAGTATAACTACCCCACAAGTGACCCCATTTTGGAAAGAAGACACCCCAAGGTATTCCGTGAGGGGCATGGCAAGATCCTAGAATTTTTTATTTTTTGTCACAAGTTAGTGGAAAATGATGATTTTTTTTTTTTTCATACAAAGTCTCATATTCCACTAACTTGTGACAAAAAATAAAAACTTCCATGAACTCACTATGCCCATCAGCGAATACCTTGGGGTCTCTTCTTTCCAAAATGGGGTCACTTGTGGGGTAGTTATACTGCCCTGGCATTCTAGGGGCCCAAATGTGTGGTAAGGAGTTTGAAATCAAATTCTGTAAAAAATGACCAGTGAAATCCGAAAGGTGCTCTTTGGAATATGGGCCCCTTTGCCCACCTAGGCTGCAAAAAAGTGTCACACATCTGGTATCTCCGTACTCAGGAGAAGGTGGGGAATGTGTTTTGGGGTGTCATTTTACATATACCCATGCTGGGTGAGAGAAATATCTTGGCAAAAGACAACTTTTCCCATTTTTTTATACAAAGTTGGCATTTGACCAAGATATTTATCTCACCCAGCATGGGTATATGTAAAAAGACACCCCAAAACACATTCCTCAACTTCTCCTGAGTACGGAGATACCACATGTGTGACACTTTTTTGCAGCCTAGGTGGGCAAAGGGGCCCACATTCCAAAGAGCACCTTTTGGATTTCATAGGTCATTTTTTACTGAATTTGATTTTAAACTCCTTACCACACATTTGGGCCCCTAGAATGCCAGGGCAGTATAACTACCCCACAAGTGACCCCATTTTGGAAAGAAGAGACCCCAAGGTATTCGCTGAAGGGCATAGTGAGTTCATGGAAGTTTTTATTTTTTGTCACAAGTTAGTGGAATATGAGACTTTGTATGAAAAAAAAAAAAAAAAAAAAAAATCATCATTTTCCACTAACTTGTGACAAAAAATAAAAAATTCTAGGAACTTGCCATGCCCCTCACGGAATACCTTGGGGTGTCTTCTTTCCAAAATGGGGTCACTTGTGGGGTAGTTATACTGCCCTGGCATTCTAGGGGCCCAAATGTGTGGTAAGGAGTTTGAAATCAAATTCTGAAAAAAATGACCTGTCAAATCCGAAAGGTGCTCTTTGGAATATGGGCCCCTTTGCCCACCTAGGCTGCAAAAAAGTGTCACACATCTGGTATCTCCGTACTCAGGAGAAGGTGGGGAATGTGTTTTGGGGTGTCATTTTACATATACCTATGCTGGGTGAGAGAAATATCTTGGCAAAAGACAACTTTTCCCATTTTTTTATACAAAGTTGGCATTTGACCAAGATATTTATCTCACCCAGCATGGGTATATGTAAAAAGACACCCCAAAACACATTCCTCAACTTCTCCTGAGTACGGGGATACCAGATGTGTGACACTTTTTTGCAGCCTAGGTGGGCAAAGGGGCCCACATTCCAAAGAGCACCTTTTGGATTTCATAGGTCATTTTTTACTGAATTTGATTTAAAACTCCTTACCACACATTTGGGCCCCTAGAATGCCAGGGCAGTATAACTACCCCACAAGTGACCCAATTTTGGAAAGAAGAGACCCCAAGGTATTCGCTGATGGGCATAGTGAGTTCATGGAAGTTTTTATTTTTTGTCACAAGTTAGTGGAATATGAGACTTTGTATGAAAAAAAAAAAAAAAAAAAAAAAAAATCATCATTTTCCACTAACTTGTGACAAAAAATAAAAAATTCTAGGAACTCGCCATGCCCCTCACGGAATACCTTGGGGTGTCTTCTTTCCAAAATGGGGTCACTTGTGGGGTAGTTATACTGCCCTGGCATTCTAGGGGCCCAAATGTGTGGTAAGGAGTTTGAAATCAAATTCTGAAAAAAATGACCTGTCAAATCCGAAAGGTGCTCTTTGGAATATGGGCCCCTTTGCCCACCTAGGCTGCAAAAAAGTGTCACACATCTGGTATCTCCGTACTCAGGAGAAGGTGGGGAATGTGTTTTGGGGTGTCATTTTATATATACCCATGCTGGGTGAGATAAATATCTTGGTCAAATGCCAACTTTGTATAAAAAAATGGGAAAAGTTGTCTTTTGCCAAGATATTTCTCTCACCCAGCATGGGTATATATAAAATGACACCCCAAAACACATTCCCCACCTTCTCCTGAGTACGGAGATACCAGATGTGTGACACTTTTTTGCAGCCTAGGTGGGCAAAGGGGCCCATATTCCAAAGAGCACCTTTCGGATTTGACAGGTCATTTTTTTCAGAATTTGATTTCAAACTCCTTACCACACATTTGGGCCCCTAGAATGCCAGGGCAGTATAACTACCCCACAAGTGACCCCATTTTGGAAAGAAGAGACCCCAAGGTATTTCGTGATGGGCATAGTGAGTTCATAGAAGTTTTTATTTTTTGTCACAAGTTAGTGGAATATGAGACTTTGTAAGAAAAAAAAATCAAAAAAAAAAAATCATCATTTTCCGCTAACTTGTGACAAAAAATAAAAAGTTCTATGAACTCACTATGCCCATCAGCGAATACCTTAGGGTGTGTACTTTCCGAAATGGGGTCATTTGTGGGGTGTTTGTACTGTCTGGCCATTGTAGAACCTCAGGAAACATGACAGGTGCTCAGAAAGTCAGAGCTGCTTCAAAAAGCGGAAATTCACATTTTTGTACCATAGTTTGTAAACGCTATAACTTTTACCCAAACCATTTTTTTTTTACCCAAACATTTTTTTTTTATCAAAGACATGTAGAACTATAAATTTAGAGCAAAATTTCTATATGGATCTCGTTTTTTTTGCAAAATTTTACAACTGAAAGTGAAAAATGTCATTTTTTTGCAAAAAAATCGTTAAATTTCGATTAATAACAAAAAAAAGTAAAAATGTCAGCAGCAATGAAATACCACCAAATGAAAGCTCTATTAGTGAGAAGAAAAGGAGGTAAAATTCATTTGGGTGGTAAGTTGCATGACCGAGCAATAAACGGTGAAAGTAGTGTAGGTCAGAAGTGTAAAAAGTGGCCTGGTCTTTCAGGGTGTTTAAGCACTGGGGGCTGAGGTGGTTAAGCTGGAGTCAGGTAGCGTCGCACGTCACTCTGCTATGATCAGTATAGGGAGAGGTTGCAGCTGCGACGTTAGGGCGAGATTAGGCAGATTAACTCCTCCAAAAGACTTCATTCTGTGATCGATCTGCAGCTGTGGATCATTGAAGTGCTATTATTGACTTGCTCACTTTTTTGAGGCTGCCCAGAGCGTTTTTAGATCACTTTTTTTCTGGGGTGATCGGCGGCCATTTTGTGACTTGTGGTGCGCCAGCACGAGCTATCACCAAGTGTATTTAACCATCGATAGTGTGGTTATTTTGTGCTATATCCTACATCAGCTGCAGGCTGAGCCTGTGTCACCGAAGTGCATTTAACCATCAACAGACTGGTTATTTTTTGGCCATATACTACATCAGCTGCAGGCTGAGCCTGTGTCACCCAAGTGCATTTAACCATCAACAGTCTGATTATTTTTTGGCCATATACTACATCAGCTGCAGGCTGAGCCTGTGTCACCCAAGTGTATTTAACCTTCGATAGTGTGGTTATTTTGTGCTATATCCTACATCAGCTGCAGGCTGAGCCTGTGTCACCCAAGTGCATTTAACCATCAACAGTCTTAGTATTTTTTGGCCATATACTACATCTGGTGCAGGCTGAGCCTGTGTCACCCAAGTGCATTTAACCAGCAACAGTCTGATTATTTTTTGGCCATATACTACATCTGGTGCAGGCTGAGCCTGTGTCACCCAAGTGCATTTAACCATCAACAGTGTGGTTATTTTTTGGCCATATATTACATCAGGGGCAAGTTGAGCCTGTCACCCAGCACCTAAAAAATAGACCTGACATTTCTATTCAACCAAATCTGCACAGTTTTAGCTGGTCAAGTTATTTGTAGTGACCGTAAAAGCAGACTTTTTGTTCTGGGTTGAAAAAGCATTCCCAAATTTGCCATTCTGAAAAAACCTAGTTTGTGGTATTTGAGGCCTACTTGAAATCTATCCCAAAAAGAAAATCTTACATTGAAGGTATTGATAGTGTCATTCAGAAAAACCTAAGACACACGCTAGCGTGCTGATAGAAGTGTCATTCTGTGATTAAACCTATAACTGTCACACAGCGCAAAAAAAAACAAGTCTCACATCTCTATTCAACCAAATCTGCACAGTTTTAGCTGGTCAAGTTATTTGTAGTGACCGTAAAAGCAGACTTTTTGTTCTGGGTTGAAAAATCATTCCCAAATTTGCCATTCTGAAAATAACTAGTTTGTGGTATTTGAGGCCTACTTGAAATCTATCCCAAAAAGAAAATCTTACATTGAAGGTATTGATAGTGTCATTCAGAAAAACCTAAGACACACGCTAGCGTGCTGATAGAAGTGTCATTCTGTGATTAAACCTATAACTGTCACACAGCGCAAAAAAAAACAGGTCTCACATCTCTATTCAACCAAATCTGCACAGTTTTAGCTGGTCAAGTTATTTGTAGTGACCGTAAAAGCACACTTTTTGTTCTGGGTTGAAAAACTATTCCCAAATTTGCCATTCTGTTTGTGGTATTTGAGGCTTACTTGAAATCTATCCCAAAAAGAAAATCTTACATTGAAGGAATTGATAGTGTCATTGAGAAAAACCTAAGACACACGCTAGCGTGCTGATAGAAGTGTCATTCTGTGATTAAACCTATAACTGTCACACAGCGCAAAAAAAAACAGGTCTCACATCTCTATTCAACCAAATCTGCACAGTTTTAGCTGGTCAAGTTATTTGTAGTGACCGTAAAAGCAGACTTTTTGTTCTGGGTTGAAAAAGCATTCTCAAATTTGCCATTCTGAAAATAACTAGTTTGTGGTATTTGAGGCCTACTTGAAATCTATCCCAAAAAGAAAATCTTACATTGAAGGTATTGATAGTGTCATTCAGAAAAACCTAAGACACACGCTAGCGTGCTGATAGAAGTGTCATTCTGTGATTAAACCTATAACTGTCACACAGCGCAAAAAAAAACAGGTCTCACATCTCTATTCAACCAAATCTGCACAGTTTTAGCTGGTCAAGTTATTTGTAGTGACCGTAAAAGCAGACTTTTTGTTCTGGGTTGAAAAAGCATTCCCAAATTTGCCATTCTCAAAATTGTGGTGAACGGGAACAATGAGGAAAACATCTAATAAGGGACGCGGACGTGGACATGGTCGTGGTGGTGTTAGTGGACCCTCTGGTGCTGGGAGAGGACGTGGCCGTTCTGCCACAGCCACACGTCCTAGTGAACCAACTACCTCAGGTCCCAGTAGCCAGCAGAATTTACAGCGATATTTGGTGGGGCCCAATGCTGTTCTAAGGATGGTAAGGCCTGAGCAGGTACAGGCATTAGTCAATTGGGTGGCCGACAGTGGATCCAGCACGTTCACATTATCTCCCACCCAGTCTTCTGCAGAAAGCGCACAGATGGCGCATGAAAACCAAGCCCATCGGTCTGTCACATCACCCCCATGCATATCAGGGAAACTGTCTGAGCCTCAAGTTATGCAGCAGTCTCTTATGCTGTTTGAAGACTCTGCTGCCAGGGTTTCCCAAGGGCATCCACCTAGCCCTTCCCCAGGGGTGGAAGAGATAGAATGCACTAACGCACAACCACTTATTTTTCCTGATGATGAGGACATGGGAATACCACCTCAGCACGTCTCTGATGATGACGAAACACAGGTGCCAACTGCTGCGTCTTTCTGCAGTGTGCAGACTGAACAGGAGGTCAGGGATCAAGACTGGGTGGAAGACGATGCAGGGGACGATGAGGTCCTAGACCCCACATGGAATGATGGTCGTGCCACTGACTTTCACAGTTCGGAGGAAGAGGCAGTGGTGAGACCGAGCCAACAGCGTAGCAAAAGAGGGAGCAGTGGGCAAAATCAGAACACCCGCCGCCAAGAGACTCCGCCTGCTACTGACCGCCGCCATCTGGGATCGAGCACCCCAAAGGCAGCTTCAAGGAGTTCCCTGGCATGGCACTTCTTCAAACAATGTGCTGACGACAAGACCCGAGTGGTTTGCACGCTGTGCCATCAGAGCCTGAAGCGAGGCATTAACGTTCTGAACCTTAGCACAACCTGCATGACCAGGCACCTGCATGCAAAGCATGAACTGCAGTGGAGTAAACACCTTAAAAACAAGGAAGTCACTCAGGCTCCCCCTGCTACCTCTTCTGCTGCTGCCGCCTCGGCCTCTTCTGCTGCTGCTGCCGCCGCCTCGGCCTCTTCCTCCGCCTCTGGAGTAACGTTGGCACCTGCCGCCCAGCAAACATGGGATGTACCACCATCACCACCACCTGCGTCACCAAGCATCTCAACCATGTCACACGGCAGCGTTCAGCTCTCCATCTCACAAACATTTGAGAGAAAGCGTAAATTCTCACCTAGCCACCCTCGATCCCTGGCCCTGAATGCCAGCATTTCTAAACTACTGGCCTATGAAATGCTGTCATTTAGGCTGGTGGACACACACAGCTTCAAACAGCTCATGTCACTTGCTGTCCCACAGTATGTTGTTCCCAGCCGCCACTACTTCTCCAAGAGAGCCGTGCCTTCCCTGCACAAACAAGTGTCCGATAAAATCAAGTGTGCACTGCGCAACGCCATCTGTGGCAAGGTCCACCTAACCACAGATACGTGGACCAGTAAGCACGGCCAGGGACGCTATATCTCCCTAACTGCACACTGGGTAAATGTAGTGGTGGCTGGGCCCCAGGCGGAGAGCTATTTGGCGCACGTCCTTCCGCCGCCAAGGATCGCAGGGCAACATTCTTTGCCTCCTGTCTCCTCCTCCTCCTACTCAGCTTCCTCCTCCTCTTCTTCCACCTGCTCATCCAGTCAGCCACACACCTTCACCACCAACTTCAGCACAGCACGGGGTAAACGTCAGCAGGCCATTCTTAAACTCATATGTTTGGGGGACAGGCCCCACACCGCACAGGAGTTGTGGCGGGGTATAGAACAACAGACCGACGAGTGGTTGCTGCCGGTGAGCCTCAAGCCCGGCCTGGTGGTGTGCGATATTGGGCGAAATCTCGTTGCAGCTCTGGGACTAGCCGGTTTGACGCACATCCCTTGCCTGGCGCATGTGCTGAATTTGGTGGTGCAGAAGTTCATTCGCAACTACCCCGACATGTCAGAGCTGCTGCATAAAGTGCGGGCCGTCTGTTCGCGCTTCCGGCGTTCTCACCCTGCCGCTGCTCACCTGTCTGCGCTACAGCGTAACTTCGGCCTTCCCGCTCACCGCCTCATATGCGACGTGCCCACCAGGTGGAACTCCACCTTGCATATGCTGGACAGACTGTGCGAGCAGCAGCAGGCCATAGTGGAGTCTCAGCTGCAGCACGCACGGGTCAGTCGCACTGCGGATCAGACCCACTTCACCACCAATGACTGGGCCTCCATGCGAGACCTGTGTGCCCTGTTGCGCTGTTTCGAGTACTCCACCAACATGGCCAGTGGCGATGACGCCGTTATCAGCGTTACAATACCACTTTTATGTCTCCTTGAGAAAACACTTAGGGCGATGATGGAAGAGGAGGTGGCCCAGGAGGAAGAGGAGGAAGAGGGGTCATTTTTAGCACTTTCAGGCCAGTCTCTTCGAAGTGACTCAGAGGGAGGTTTTTTGCAACACCAGAGGCCAGGTACAAATGTGGCCAGACAGGGCCCACTACTGGAGGACGAGGAGGACGAGGATGAGGAGGAGGTGGAGGAGGATGAGGATGAAGCATGTTCACAGCGGGGTGGCACCCAAAGCAGCTCGGGCCCATCACTGGTGCGTGGCTGGGGGGAAACACAGGACGACGACGATACGCCTCCCACAGAGGACAGCTTGTCCTTACCTCTGGGCAGCCTGGCACACATGAGCGACTACATGCTGCAGTGCCTGCGCAACGACAGCAGAGTTGCCCACATTTTAACGTGTGCTGACTACTGGGTTGCCACCCTGCTGGATCCCCGGTACAAAGACAATGTGCCCACCTTACTTCCTACACTGGAGCGTGATAGGAAGATGCGCGAGTACAAGCGCACGTTGGTAGACTGAGAGCATTCCCAAATGTCACAGGGGAACCAGTGGAAGCCCAAGGCGAAGGCAGAGGAGGAGCAAGAGGTCGCCAACGCAGCTGTGTCACGCCCAGCTCCTCTGAGGGCAGGGTTAGCATGGCAGAGATGTGGAAAAGTTTTGTCAACACGCCACAGCTAAGTGCACCACCACCTGATACGGAACGTGTTAGCAGGAGGCAACATTTCACTAACATGGTGGAACAGTACCTGTGCACACCCCTCCACGTACTGACTGATGGTTCGGCCCCATTCAACTTCTGGGTCTCCAAATTGTCCACGTGGCCAGAGCTAGCCTTTTATGCCTTGGAGGTGCTGGCCTGCCCGGCAGCCAGCGTTTTGTCTGAACGTGTATTCAGCACGGCAGGGGGCGTCATTACAGACAAACGCAGCCGCCTGTCTACAGCCAATGTGGACAAGCTGACGTTCATAAAAATGAACCAGGCATGGATCCCACAGGACCTGTCCATCCCTTGTGCAGATTAGATATTAACTACCTCCCCTTAACAATATATTATTCTACTCCAGGGCACTTCCTCATTCAATACTATTTTTAATTTCATTTTACCATTATATTGCGGGGCAACCCAAATTTGAATGAACCTCTCCTCTGTCTGGGTGCCGGGGCCTAAATGTGTGACAGTGGCCTGTTCCAGTGGTGGGTGACGTGAAGCCTGATTCTCTGCTATGACATGAATACAGATTCTGCGCTGACATAAGGCCAGATTCTCTGTTACGGGACCTCTCTCCTCTGCCTGGGTCCTTGGGCCCAAATGTGTGACAGTGACCTGTTCCAGTGGTGGGTGACATGAAGCCTGATTCTCTGCTATGACATGAATACAGATTCTGCGCTGACATAAGGCCAGATTCTCTGTTACGGGACCTCTCTCCTCTGCCTGGGTGCCTGGGCCTAAATGTGTGACAGTGGCCTGTTCCAGTGGTGGGTGACGTGAAGCCTGATTCTCTGCTATGACATGAATACAGATTCTGCGCTGACATAAGGCCAGATTCTCTGTTACGGGACCGCTCTCCTCTGTCTGGGTGCCGGGGCCTAAATGTGTGACAATGGCCTGTTCCAGTGGTGGGTGACGTGAAGCCTGATTCTCTGCTATGACATGAATACAGATTCTGCGCTGACATAAGGCCAGATTCTCTGTTACGGGACCGCTCTCCTCTGTCTGGGTGCCGGGGCCTAAATGTGTGACAGTGGCCTGTTCCAGTGGTGGGTGACGTGAAGCCTGATTCTCTGCTATGACATGAATACAGATTCTGCGCTGACATAAGGCCAGATTCTCTGTTACGGGACCTCTCTCCTCTGCCTGGGTGCCTGGGCCTAAATGTGTGACAGTGGCCTGTTCCAGTGGTGGGTGACATGAAGCCTGATTTTCTGCTATGACATGAAGACAGATTCTGCGCTGACATAAGGCCAGATTCTCTGTTACGGGACCACTCTCCTCTGTCTGGGTGCCGGGGCCTAAATGTGTGACAGTGGCCTGTTCCAGTGGTGGGTGACGTGAAGCCTGATTCTCTGCTATGACATGAAGACAGATTCTGCGCTGACATAAGGCCAGATTCTCTGTTACGGGACCTCTCTCCTCTGCCTGGGTGCCTGGGCCTAAATGTGTGACAGTGGCCTGTTCCAGTGGTGGGTGACGTGAAGCCTGATTCTCTGCTATGACATGAAGACAGATTCTGCGCTGACATAAGGCCAGATTCTCTGTTACGGGACCTCTCTCCTCTGCCTGGGTGCCTGGGCCTAAATGTGTGACAGTGGCCTGTTCCAGTGGTGGGTGACGTGAAGCCTGATTCTCTGCTATGACATGAATACAGATTCTGCGCTGACATAAGGCCAGATTCTCTGTTACGGGACCGCTCTCCTCTGTCTGGGTGCCGGGGCCTAAATGTGTGACAGTGGCCTGTTCCAGTGGTGGGTGACGTGAAGCCTGATTCTCTGCTATGACATGAATACAGATTCTGCGCTGACATAAGGCCAGATTCTCTGTTACGGGACCTCTCTCCTCTGCCTGGGTGCCTGGGCCTAAATGTGTGACAGTGGCCTGTTCCAGTGGTGGGTGACATGAAGCCTGATTTTCTGCTATGACATGAATACAGATTCTGCGCTGACATAAGGCCAGATTCTCTGTTACGGGACCACTCTCCTCTGTCTGGGTGCCGGGGCCTAAATGTGTGACAGTGGCCTGTTCCAGTGGTGGGTGACGTGAAGCCTGATTCTCTGCTATGACATGAAGACAGATTCTGCGCTGACATAAGGCCAGATTCTCTGTTACGGGACCTCTCTCCTCTGCCTGGGTGCCTGGGCCTAAATGTGTGACAGTGGCCTGTTCCAGTGGTGGGTGACGTGAAGCCTGATTCTCTGCTATGACATGAAGACAGATTCTGCGCTGACATAAGGCCAGATTCTCTGTTACGGGACCTCTCTCCTCTGCCTGGGTGCCTGGGCCTAAATGTGTGACAGTGGCCTGTTCCAGTGGTGGGTGACGTGAAGCCTGATTCTCTGCTATGACATGAATACAGATTCTGTGCTGACATAAGGCCAGATTCTCTGTTACGGGACCGCTCTCCTCTGTCTGGGTGCCGGGGCCTAAATGTGTGACAGTGGCCTGTTCCAGTGGTGGGTGACGTGAAGCCTGATTCTCTGCTATGACATGAAGACAGATTCTGCGCTGACATAAGGCCAGATTCTCTGTTACGGGACCTCTCTCCTCTGCCTGGGTGCCTGGGCCTAAATATGTGACAGTGGCCTGTTCCAGTGGTGGGTGACGTGAAGCCTGATTCTCTGCTATGACATGAAGACAGATTCTGCGCTGACATAAGGCCAGATTCTCTGTTATGGGACCGCTCTCCTCTGCCTGGGTGCCTGGGCCTAAATGTGTGACAGTGGCCTGTTCCAGTGGTGGGTGACGTGAAGCCTGATTCTCTACTATGACATGAAGACAGATTCTGCGCTGACATAAGGCCAGATTCTCTGTTACGGGACCGCTCTCCTCTGTCTGGGTGCCGGGGCCTAAATGTGTGACAGTGGCCTGTTCCAGTGGTGGGTGACGTGAAGCCTGATTCTCTGCTATGACATGAAGACTGATTCTGCGCTGACATGAAGCCAGATTCTCTGCTATGGCATGAAGAGACTGATTCTCTGCTGACATGAAGCCAGATTCTTTGCTATGGCATGAAGAGACTGATTCTCTGCTGACGTGAAGCCAGATTCTCTGCTATGGGACCTCTGTCCAATTGATATTGGTTCATTTTTATTTTTTTAATTTTAATTTTAATTTTAATTCATTTCCCTATCCACATTTGTTTGCAGGGGATTTACCTACATGTTGCTGCCTTTTGCAGCCCTCTAGCTCTTTCCTGGGCTGTTTTACAGCCTTTTTAGTGCCCAAAAGTTCGGGTCCCCATTGACTTCAATGGGGTTCGGGTTCGGGACGAAGTTCGGTTCGGGTTCGGATCCCGAACCCGAACATTTACAGGAAGTTCGGCCGAACTTCTCGAACCCGAACATCCAGGTGTTCGCTCAACTCTACATTCAGTAGCGCTCCCATTCTGATCCAGCCAGATCAGGAGAGACCTTTTTTTGTGGAGGTG
This sequence comes from Bufo bufo, assembly GCF_905171765.1. Classification (NCBI taxonomy): domain Eukaryota; kingdom Metazoa; phylum Chordata; class Amphibia; order Anura; family Bufonidae; genus Bufo; species Bufo bufo. The sequence goes on along the minus strand of NC_053396.1, from coordinate 122,928,093 downwards.
GATGCGTCCGAGGACGGCCAGGAATGGTCCTTTCACAAGGTCCTGATAGCCTTACTAACCTGAGACCTTGTGCCTTCTTTTCCAGAAAATTGTCTCCCACCGAGAGAAAATACAACATAGGGAATCAGGAGTTGATGGCCATAAAATGGGCATTTAAGGAGTGGAGGCATTTTTTGAAGGGGGCAAGACATAAGAACCTAATGTTTCTCGAGTCTGCTAAGAGGTTGAATCCCCGTCAGGCCAGATAGGCACTGTTTTTTTTACTTGTTTTGATTTCTCCATTACTTTCAGGCCTTGAAATAAAAACGTGAAGGCTGACGCATTATCTCGGAGCTTTCATGCCTTTCAACCTACAGAGGCACTACCTAAATCCATTCTACCAGCAAATATCTTCGTAGCAGCCTTAACCCAGGATATCTCGGCTCTCATTAAGGCTGAACAACATCTGGCACCGACTTCCACTCCAACAGATAAGTTGTTTGTTCTCATACAATTTCGTCTCCAGCTGTTGGGTAAGTGTCATGATTCTTCCTTTTGTGGACATCCGGGTATTAAGGGCACTAAGGAGCTGGTTTCTAGATCTTATTGGTGGCCCACTCTAACTAGGGATGTCAAGTCCTACGTGTCGGCCTGTGAGGTTTGTGCTAGGTCTAAGACACCTAGGACTCGCCCTGCTGGTGACCTATGACCCCTACCCATTCCAAGTAGACCCTGGTCCCATATCTCGATTGACTTTATTACTGACCTGCCGCCGGCGAAGGGTAAGACTGTGGTTTGTGTAGTGGTCGATAGGTTTAGCAAAATGGTTTATTTTATTCCCCTGTCTAAACTCCCGAATGCCAAAACCCTGGCGTCTATTTTTGTGAAAGAGATTATACGGTTACATGGAATCCCAGAAAATATTGTATCTGACAGGGGTGTGCAGTTCGTGTCCAAGTTTTGGAGGGATTTCTGTGAAAAATGACTGATTTCATTGTCTTTTTCATCGGCCTACCACCCTGAGAGTAATGGGCAGACTGAACACCTTAATCAGTCTGTGGAAAAATTCCTGAGGTCGTATGTTGCTGATGACCAGCAATTATGGGTTAAATACCTTCCGTTGGCCGAATTTGCTCTGAATAACCATGTTAATTCTTCTACTGGGGTCTCCCCTTTCTTTTGTAACCATGGTTTCCATCCCCGTTTTTATTCTGTGTCATCGATCTCCTCCTCTAACCCCGAGGCGGATAAGGTCTCCTCTGAACTGTGCACAGTTTGGGCTCGGATTCAATCAAACCTAGAAAAGGCTCACTAGTACTCAGAAAGTCAAGGCCGATAGGAGACGTTCTAAGGGTGTGAACTTTCAGGTTGGTGATAAGTTGTGGTTGTCCTCCAAGAATCTCTCTTATAAGGTTGCTTCTAGAAAATGTGCTCGTCATTTTATTGGACCTTATAAGATCACTAAGGTGATTAATCCGGTATTGTTTAGATTGGAGCTGCTTGAGTCGTTCCACATTCACAATGTGTTTCATAAATGTCTACTTAAAAAATATTTTGAACCTGTTGTACCATCGAAAGCCTCGCCTCCGCCGGTTCTTGTTAATGATGCTGTCGAGTATGTGGTGTCTAAGATAGTGGATGCCAGGAGAGTGCGCAATTCCTTACAGTACCTGATTCATTGGAAGTGGTATGGACCCGAAGAGAGATCTTGGATACCTGCTAGGGTGGTTTATGCTCCTAGACTGGTTCGAAAATTTCATTTAGAACATCCTGAAAGGGTTTTGCCTGGGGTCTTGGGGCCGGTGGCCCCGCATAAGAGGAGGGGTACTGTCACAGGACGCTGAGGCGCTCGCTCTCCTCAGCACTGTCGGCATCCCGTCTCTGTGCAGGAGCGAGGACGTGCACAGCGTCCTCGTCTCCTAGGTGTCCCAGGTCTGAGCACCAAGCTGGGCACTCAGTGCTCAGCTGTAGTGACTAATGGGGGTCATGTGGCGCTGGCCACATCGCATGACCCCAGCTGGCCAGTATTTAACAGGCAGCCTGCTGGCCACAGGTTGCCTGTTAACTAGGTTCTTGGCAATTTTTGCTCCTGGCATACTTACCTGTTCCTGTGTTCCCTGACGATCCTCTGCCTGCTCCTCCTGTACTGAGCTGCTCTCCTGGTATTCTGACCCCGGCTTCCACCCGACGATTCTTTGCGGACTCCTGTGGTACTTCATTACTCTCCTGATATTTGACCCCGGCGTCTCCTGACTATTCTCTGCTTTATCCTTTTGTACTGCGTTGCTCTCTTGGTATTGACCCGGTCCGTTCACTATCCGTTATTTGTCTTGTCTGTCCTCCCAGCACGTATTCTAAGCTAAGCTGCCGTCCAGTTGTCCCCTGTCATTAGGACTTGCGAGGCAAGTAGGCAGGGCCAGGGGTGAGGGTGGAGCCCAGTGGTCCCTATCCTCCCCCATGTGTGTGTGTGTACGTGACCGTTACAATAACATTACAGAGATAGCCTAGAGACTCAAGCAGGCTCCGATAGCTATCACTTGTATATTCCAATACAGGTCAGCAGGTGGAAACACTGTATTTGAATACAGTGAATTATATATTCTGTGATGGATATCTACCCATTACATAATACAATTGCCAATCTGGCTATAGTCACCGAGGGTGACTTACAGAAAAGTAAAAAAAAAAAAAGTTTATGAAAATGAAATGAAAAAATTAGCAATACATAAAAGTTCAGATCACCCCCCTTTCCCCAAAATTATAATAAAAGTAAATAAAAAAAATCATCATAGGCAATTCCACTTTCAAAAAAACTGTACTATTTAAATATAACAATATTTATAGCATGCGGTGATCAGCCTCCTCCACTAAGGTTAAAAATGGCCAATTTAATTTACTTTACCTCCCCAAAAAAATCTAACAAAAAGTGATCAGAAAGTCACAGAGACTTCAAACTGGTATCACTGAAAAGTATAGGTTGCCCTGCAAAAAATAGGCCCTCACAGAGCTCCGTACACATAACTATAAAAACATTGTAGGGGTCAGAAAAGAATTTGTGACTTTTCATTTACAGACGTCATAATAAAATGTCTTCTCTGCCCCCTCCTAGTGAGGCATCTTCTTTTTTCCTAAGAAGAGGCAACAAAACCCCATGTGCTATGGAAGATAGGTCCCTGTTGATGACTTGTGTGAGAACAGTCAGAGGTTAGAGTTCCAGGAGGAGGAGGTTCGGGCCAAAGCAGGGGACTCCATGCATAGCTGTGTTGGTGGTAGTAGTAGTGGCACTTGTAGCCACGGTGGTGGCAGTAGGGAAGTGCAACTGTCAGTCGCGGCAAATACATAGCAAGAAATTGAGAAGGGGGCCAAGAAGACCACTGTGATAAATCACAGTCTAATAAAAGTATTGTGAAGATGACAATTAGCTATGAATGAAGTATTAAAAAATTAGATTTGGCTGCTTTGCCGAATTTTACAAAAAAATATGCTTCGTGACAATTACTTCGTCACAAAGTAAATTTATTTGTAAGTAGTGGGTGCAATGACAGGGAGCAGTGATTGTGCTGCCCTCCGTCATTAGACACTTCAGATGTCGCGCTCATACGTGAATGCAGCATCTGAGAGTGTAACATTTTTAAAAAATGATAAAACTTACCTGATCCATTTTCTCGCAATGGTCCAGCCACCTCTATCTTGCTTCAAGGTCTGGCACGAAATCTCTGGCAGTTCGAGATGACGTCATCACACCAGCTGGCGTGGTGACATCATATGTCACCGCGCACAGGAATTTGGCCGAGATCTTAAAGCAAGATGGCCGCGGCCGGCCCGTTGTGAGTAACTGTATCAGGAATTTTTTTTATTTGATTTTTTATTTAGTGCAGTGTGGATTTGGAAAGGGTACAGTATAGATATAGTGGCATGTGGCCACAATAGTGGTAGCAGCATTAGCAGTATAGCATGGAGCATACAAGGCTGTCTATGGGTAGTATTGGCAGTAGTAATCATAGTGGCGGTAGATGCTTTGCATTAATGATGGTGGCAGTAGGGGATTATCAGAAAGAAGCAGCAGCAGTAGCAGTGGTGGCTGCAGCAGCCACAAGGTACATGTTGGCAGAAAGGCAGCAGCATGATGGAGCTAGCAGCAGCCTTATGGAAGATAATGGTCGGTAGGTCATAGCAGTGACATGATGGCAGTGGAGGCATGATGGAGGTGACAGCGGCAATAGCCATACAGAACATGACAGTTGGAAAGTGTCATAAGTGGCATGATGCAGGCCCCAGCAGCCGAACAGAACGTGGTGGTAGTTTGACATATAGATAGCAAAAGTGGCAAGATGGGACACCACCATCAAAATCAGACTAAGCTGTAAGAAAATGTTGGTATTGATGCAGGAATCACGTAAATTTATGCTTCTTAAAGAAATTTAACCCCCCCAAAAAAAATAATAATATGTAACCATGTGAAAACTGAGTACACATAAGGCTACTTTCACACTAGCGTTCAGAACGGATCCGCTCATATAATGCAGACTTCGGATCCGTTCAGAACGGATCCGTCTGCATTATATTGTAGAAAAAATTCTAAGTGTGAAAGTAGCTTCAGACGGATCCGTCCAGACTTGACATTGAAAGTCAATGGGGGACGGATCCGTTTGAAAATTGAGCCATATAGTGTCAAATTCAAACGGATCCGTCCCCATTGACTTACATTGTAAGTCTGGACGGATCCGTTTGCCTCCGCACGGCCAGGCGGACACCCGAACGCTGCAAGCAGCGTTCAGGTGTCCGCTTGCTGAGCGGAGCGGAGGCTCAACGCTGCCAGACTGATGCATTCTGAGCGGATCCGCATCCACTCAGAATGCATTAGGGCAGTACGGATGCGTTCGGGGCCGCTTGTGAGAGCCTTCAAACGGAGCTCACAAGCGGACACCCGAACGCAGGTGTGAAAGTAGCCTAAACTGACAATGGAAAGGCACTAGTATCATGAGGCAGGTCGCAGCATTGGTATGATGCAGATGGCAGCAGCAGTACAGAACGCGATAGTAGGCAGACAGACAACAGTGACAAGATGGGGTACCATTAGCAAGGCAAGGTCTATTCAGCTGGAAGAGTGTGAAAATCCTCCTGAATCCAGGCTTGGTTTATTTTGCCGTAAGTAATGTTTTGGTCACTGGTGGAGGGCAACCTGTTCCGTTTGGGTGTCACCACGAGACCATGTGATTACTGAATATACAGTACTTAAATGGACAATTGAGGCTTGACGCTTAATTTCACCCTAATACACACAGGTAGATTGCTGCCACACCATGGGTATTGCTTTTGTAATCATGTACAGTGGGATGCGAAAGTTTGGGCAACCTTGTTAATCGTCATGATTTTCCTGTATAAATCGTTGGTTATTACGATAAAAAATGTCAGTTAAATATATCCTATAGGAGACACACACAGTGATATTTGAGAAGTGAAATGAAGTTTATTGGATTTACAGAAAGTGTGCTATAATTGTTTAAACAAAATTAGGCAGGTGCATAAATTTGGGCACCACAAAAAAGAAATAAAATCAATATTTAGTAGATCCTCCTTTTGCAGAAATTACAGCCTCTAAACGCTTCCTGTAGGTTCCAATGAGAGTCTGGATTCTGGTTGAAGGTATTTTGGACCATTCCTCTTTACAAAACATCTTTAGTTCATTCAGGTTTGATGGCTTCCGAGCATGGAAAGCTCTCTTTAAGTCACACCACAGATTTTCAATTATATTCAGGTCTGGGGACTGAAATGGCCATTCCAGAACGTTGTACTTGTTCCTCTGCATAAATGCCTTAGTGGATTTGGAGCAGTGTTTAGGGTCGTTGTCTTGTTGAAAGATCCAGCCCCGGCGCAGCTTCAGCTTTGTCACTGATTCCTGGACATTGGTCTCCAGAATCTGCTGATACTGAGTGGAATCCATGCGTCCCTCAACTTTGACAAGATTCCCAGCCCCTTTACTGGCCCCACAGCCCCACAGCATGATGGAACCACCACCATATTTTACTGTAGGTAGCAGGTGTTTTTCTTGGAATGCTGTGTTCTTTTTCCTCCATGCATAACGCCCCTTGTTATGGCCAAATAACTCAATTTTAATTTCATCAGTCCACAGCACCTTATTCCAAAATGAAGCTGGCTTGTCCAAATGTGCTTTAGCCCACCTTAAGCGGCACTTTTTGTGCTGTGGGCGGAGAAAAGGCTTCCTCTGCATCACTCTCGCATACAGCATCTCCTTGTGTAAAGTGCGCCGAATGGTTGAACGATGCACAGTGACTCCATCTGCAGCAAGATGATGTTGTAGGTCTTTGGTGCTGGTCTGTGGGTTGACTCTGACTGTTCTCACCATTCATCGCTTCTGTCTATCCGAGATTTTTCTTGGTCTGCCACTTCGAGCCTTAACTTGAACTGAGCCTGTGGTCTTCCATTTCCTCAATATGTTCCTAACTGTGGAAACAGACAGCTGAAATCTCTGAGACAGCTTTCTGTATCCTTCCCCTAAACCATGATGGTGAACAATCTTTGTCTTCAGATCATTTGAGAGTTGTTTTGAGACCCCCATGTTGCTACTCTTCAGAGAAAATTAAAAGAGGAGGGAAACTTACAATTGACCCCCTTAAATACTCTTTCTCATAATTGGATTCACCTGTGTATGTAGGTCAGGGGTCACTGAGCTTACCAAGCCAATTTGAGGTCCAATAATTAGTTCTAAAGGTTTTGTAATCAATAAAATGACAACAGTGCCCAAATGTATGCACCTGCCTAATTTTGCTTAAACAATTATAGCACACTTTCTGTAAATCCAATAAACTTCATTTCACTTCTCAAATATCACTGTGTGTGTCTCCTATATGATATATTTAACCGACATGTTTAATCGTAACAACCAACGATTTATACAGGAAAATCATGACGATTAACAAGGTTGCCCAAACTTTCGCATCCCACTGTATATATGCAGCTTAATTAAATTGAAACCTCTCCCAATTTTTTTTTTATTGCATCTGTGTGGAAACTGAATATATATACAAACGAACGATTGAGGCTTGACGCTCAATTTCTCCTTAAAGGTGTTGTCCCACAAAAAAATATTCTACAGTTTTCAAACCAGCACCTGCATCTGAATACTTTTGTAAATGCATGTAATTAAAAATTGAGCATAGCCTCTGAGTTATACAATAAAATGTATCTATATAGAGCCATCTGGTGTTTTTTTTTATTATTTATTTGTCCGGCTCACTGAGAAGGCTGCACATGCTCAGTTTTATCCTTCAACTGAAGTGATTATAATTTACTATATGATGTCTGATTTTCATTTTTTACATTAGCCATGGGAAAACCCCTTTAACACACACAGGTACATTGCTGTCACACCTTGGGTATTGCTGCAGTAATCATGTATACAGTATATGCAGCTTAATTAAATTTAACCCCACAAAAAAGGGTTTCTGGAAAAATTGAGGAAAATATTGCTTGCAGGTAACTGCTTTTGAAGTCTTCTACACTGCAGGAAATGCACTTATGATAGCAGGTATAGCCAGCTACAGCTCCTGTCTTCTCTCTCCCTGGCTATCAGCTGCCCTGTTTCTCCATACTCTACAGTACACACACAATTCCTTTTTGTAATGCTATTTTTTATTATCCCTGACTCTATAAGATAGTTTTTTTTTTCTGGAAGACACTGTAACACCCAGCCACCCTCATTCACAATCCAGCACAGAACGAGCCTAAAAAGCGTTTTGCCCATTCTTTTAGGACACCTCGCTGCCTGCACTGATTGGCTTATCCAGGTTGTCTTTCATCCTGGGAAACAATCAGGGCAAGCTCTTCTCCCCCTAGTGTTTTTTCCCCCCCTATATGTGCACTAAAATGTCTCTACACACCGTTTTAGTGGATTCGTCCAGAACAAACCTGAAAATATTCAATTAGCCTGCTGACCGAAAAATAGCAAAATTTGGACCGAACCTTATACCTAATGTGTTTATTTGCCTTTGTAAGATAAATTTTTTGAATTCTTTAATATGAAAAAGCAGAAAATACGCGACTATATCTATCCCGCTTCAGCCCCGAACAAATATCTAGTGAATCAGCGTCCTCTTTGGAGGGAGATTTCATTCATTCGGAGGTCATACGTGCTATTAACGATTTGAAAGTTGGTAAATGCCCAGGCCCGGACGGACTGACACCCCTGTTCTACAAGGTTCTATCAGACGACCTTACTCCAACCTTCGCAAACACTTTCAACTCTATATCTAGGGACTGCCCCATTCTGCCGCAGGCCCTACAAGCGCATATTACAGTTATCCCCAAGCCGGGACGGGACCACACTGCTTGTTCAAATTACAGACCTATCTCCATCCTGAATGTGGACCTCAAACTCTATGCCAAACTCCTCGCCCTGAGACTAAATCCCTTTGTCCCGAAGTCTATACATAGGGGGCAGGTGGGATTCGTCCCAGGCCGGGAAGCCCGTGATAATACCCTTAAATCTCTAAGCCTAATAGCCAGAGCAAAATCACTCAAAGCCCCCCTGTGCCTCCTTGCGGTCGATGCCGAGAAGGCATTCGATAGGGTCAACTGGCGTTTTCTTGAAGAAACATTAATTCACATGGGTCTGGGTTCCAACATGCTCCAAAAGATCATGGCGCTATACTCCGCTCCCTCAGCCTGCGTGTGAGTTAATGGATTGTTATCATCCCCTTTTCTGATACGGAACGGGACACGCCAGGGATGCCCCTTATCGCCATTTTTATACATCCTAGTGATAGAATCCCTTGCGAACCCCTCCATTAGTGGTTTTAAAGTAGGTAACACCGAACACAAATTATCATTATTTGCTGATGATCTGCTCATCTATATAACAGCCCCCAGGGTAGGTTTACCGTCTGTACTTAAAGAATTTGAGATGTTCGGCTGCCTCAGTAATTTCAAAGTAAACGTCCAAAAGTCAGAGATACTAAATGTTTCATTACCTAAGCCGAAGGAGATGTCTCTTAAAGAATCCTTCTCTTTCCATTGGGCCCCCCAGTCCATTAAACATCTGGGTGTTCATATCCCAGCAAACCTTGCCCATCTTTTTAAACTGAATTACCAACCCATGCTTAAAATGGTGGAGGCTGATCTCCAGAAGTGGTCTCCCCTCTACATATCCTGGTTTGGTAAAATCAACACCATGAAGATGGATATTTTACCTCGACTTTTGTACATATTCCAAACAATTCCCTGTGAGGTCCCCCTCGCCTACTTTAACAGACTAAAAAGCCTGATATCCCGCTTCATTTGGCATAACTCTAAGGCAAGACTAAGCTATGCGACACTCACAAGAGCTAAATCGGCGGGAGGTGTGGGTCTTCCCAATCTGCTCACTTACTACAGAGCTACGATTATGAATTGTATTCTAGACTTACACAATAACCGTGCATCAAAGCTGTGGGTAGACCTGGAACTAGAGAAGGCCCCTAATTTGGCGATTGGAATATTCTGGCTTCCAAAACCAGCATTTTATAGGTTACCCCTGTGCAAATCCGACCAGCTTATTTATTCTCTTGCAAGGACATGATTTAGATTCGTAGCTAAGCTCCGCCTGGCACATTTACAGGACCTCTTACTACGTTGTCAGATCACCCGGACCTACCACATGGTCTCAAAAACATCCCGTCTTTAGGCCCACTCAGCGCTTGTCCTGTCAGGATACGAGATATCAATAATCAACAGGGAATCCAGCCCCTGAACACTATTCCACATATCATCCCTCCAGCACCTGGGCAATGGTTCCTTCATTTTCAGCTTCATAGTTTTGTCTCCTCCCTGGTGCCTGAAACGCAAACACGCCTCAGGTTATCCGACTTTGAGAAACTCCATATGGCAGGCAGTGTGCCCAGACATGGTATTTCCTTGCTTTATACTATGCTGAATACTGAGGAGTCTGGGGGATCTGCTTCGGATCCCATCCACACTAAACTTAAATTTATGACAGATTGGGAGGCTGAGCTGGGTTCCTCGTACTCTATTGATCAATGGAAAAGGTCTTTGCTTTTTTCCCATGCACTGTCGATATCCTGCAATCTACAAGAACTAACTACAAAGTTCTGACTCGATGGTACAGGACTCCGGTTAAACTTCACCAATTCTACCCAGTAGTACCTACTACATGTTGGAGGTGCTCATCGGGTATTGGCACTGTTGAGGGAAGTTTGGATTTAAATATATATGTATATATGCCCTTACATATATGCATGTATATTGGCCCTTTTGCATGGGCCGGTGCAGGTGGTATGGGTGTATACATGGAGATGTATGTATGCCCCCTTGTCAGCATACATCTCTATGTATAATATATCCATATGCAGGTGGACTTATTACTGCCCATTTATGATATTGTGTATATGTACATGCAGGTAGATGTGCCCCAAACATCTATATGGATGAATATACCTAAGTGCCCCCAGGTTGGGTAGTATATATATATACTATTGATCAGCCTGGTTCGTTTATGACGTGGGAGTGTGTAATGTTATGTGGCAGCAGCTGGGGGCTTACAGCTTGTGCAGGAAGTCCTTTGTTTCAGCTCTAGCATTCCGTCACACGACCCCACGATGATGTCATCACCCTCCTGTTGAAGAAGGAGGAGGGGGGCTGCTTTTGTGCTATAAAACCCCCAGCATGGCAGACATGCGGCCTCTTGGTATCTGGACTACAATCAGAGACATATGGGGACAGCTCCCTGAAGGAAGAGGCCACATGCGGCCGCATGCTCCAGGAAATGGCTGAGTACCAACCATCCCCTAACCCCTGGCTGCTGACTTCATGTCTCAGCATTAATCCTTGATGAGCCTGTACCCTGGAAGCAGCCCAGTCACCCCCTGTATAACCCTTGGTTACCCTTAACCTCTCCTGCCCTGAGTCCCCCTATAATCCTAATATCCCCTGTGTTCCCCCAGGATTGTAGATCCCTCATATCCCCTGTTCCGTAATAACCCCTGGTTATTCCCCATAGGGATAGTATATTGTCAGGATTGGGTGGGCTGCTGGTAAAGTGTATGATATTGGAGAGGACTTGGGAATGTGTTAGTGTAGTTAGTACCGAAATAGTGTATTGTTACTTATATTGTTGTGTGTTGCTATAAATATATATATCTATTCCATTGATATAGATATATATATAATTATAAGCAAATATTAGACTGTGACATATAGTGCGTGAATAAATCCCTGCAGAGCATTAACCTCTGCATTGCCCTGTCCCTGCAGAGTCCTGACCATTAACCCCTTCAATGCCTTATCCCTGCTACCACTGCCCTGATAACTCATAACTCTGTGTCCCTTGGCCTGCAGGTATTAACCCCAACAGAAGCCACCATTGTGTTTATCCCCTTGTGGATGGGGACGGGTGGGTTACTGATATTTGTGTGTATGCGAATGTATTATTGTATTGTATAAATAGTGTGTGGGGTGGAATTTGGGATTGTGCTGTGTAGAGTAGTTAGGCTTGTATTGTGTTTATTGTAGTACCATTTCTATACTGCGGTGTGTACTTCTGTATGTATATATATTCATATCCATTGATCTATGAATATATATAGATATAGCATATTGTTAGACTTGTATAATTGTATTGTGTAATAAATATTCCTTATTGTTCATAATACAGTGTATGGTGTTTTTACTAGTCGCCGCCGTAGTATAGTGATAGTAAGTCGCACGTAGTGTAGTTCAGTGTAGTGTATAGGCAATCAGAGGTAATCAGTAGAGTTTTATGTTTATTTAGGTATAAATGGGGGGAGTCATCAATAGACGGTTCCTCCCATTTATGAATATTAATTATTGATATTTGCATAAATATTGGTGATTAATATTCCCCCTTAACAGGCACCATGTTGCATATCTGGTGGGAATGTCCAGGAGTAGTGCACCTTTGGGACGATGTGTTTTCCCTTCACAATTATATCTACAGAACTAACGTGGTTGCTTCACCTTCTATAGACCTGCTGTCCATTTTCCCGGGACGCATGGCTCAGGTGAAAAAGGGATCTCTGCGCAAGTTTATACTTGCCGTAAAACAAATAATCCCACGTAAGTTGTGATCAGCCGAGAGCTTGGAGAGGTCCCACTGGGTTACTGCCCTTGACTCCCTGGTACATATAGAAGAATTGGGTGCTGCGGATCGCAACGCTTATCAGGCCTTTTTCAGGATCTGGGATCCCTGGAGTCAGTTCCGTTCTTCAGCTGCATTCTTGACGTGGGTAGCCTCTGGTAAGTTACCCTCAGATTCCACTAGAGCTGTTTGATTGATATCTTGACCTACGGACACTCCCCTCCCCTCCTCCCCTCCCTCCCTATCGACCCTTCTGTGTTGTCCTTCCCCTTTCACGTTTATTCTGTTTTGTTTAGATACCACCCGGAATATCTTCCGGATCCTCTGTTTATTTCCGTTAGTAAAAACGTTTAATGTTGTCTCGCATTGCAAAATATGTGTTGGTTACTAATCCGGTACTCTCACTTGCTCTGATTTGGAATTGTATGTTTCAACCAACAGGTGCTGGAATTATTTCTTTTTTGTATACCTGTATTGCATTGTACTATTCTTTTTTCTGACTTCTCAGATTTGTTAGTGTATATGCATTCAATATCCTAGAAGTCTCTTGTACCTGCTCATCACAAGACATTCAAACGTTTGTAACGCTTTATTGTTTAAAAATGTTTCAATAAAAAAGAGATTGAACCATAATATGAAAAAGCATAACAGATGTTATGCCGCAGTGTGGTTTTAAACACAATATTTGTTAACACTGTCAATAATGTTTACCTATATCTTTATACAGTATTTCAGTGTCACTTTGACATTATTTGCTATTGCTGTCATTGTGTTCAGAAACTTAAAAGGAAATGAGAGCAAAAATTTGTAAAAAAAAATAATAATAAAAAAGGAGATAATGAAAAGATATAGAAATAAAAAAATAAAAATAAACTGACTTACTGTCTATACATAACACGCTGTGTCAGTCACATGACACATCTGAGGACCAGGGGTGAAAGAATAATTCACAAATACAGTAACTGATAAGAAACAATTATTTCACAGTTTTTTTATATCATGTACCTTTTGAACAGGCCACAAAATAAAAACAAATTAGTGGCAGTGTTTAGCCGTACCTTTGGGAGGATAGGGTCCAGAAGTCCTCCCGACTCTGACCGTGCTACCCTCTTTCCTCAGGTGTCGCTGGGCCCCCCAAAACTCAGGCTTTCACACAGCCTCATGGCCCCTCAGCCCTCCTGGCTGAGACCACATAGAGTCTCTGCAGGCTCCTTTTCCAAAAAATCTTCTCTCCCATACACAGAGGGTTGTTTTATCCCTCCTTGATTACACCAGGCCTCCAAAGTTTTTAGGATTTGTCCCACACAAATTGATCAAAATGGCACCTTCTATTTTACTTATTGGAATACAGGAAAGATAAGAAGATGGAGATGGAGGATCAAACAACCCCATCCCGGTGGGCTTGTCCATGATGTCTTGCAGTCAGTCTCATCTAATCATTAGGGTCTACAGCTCCTGTTAGTAGAGTTGTCATAGACAGTATATAAGATCGTAGCCAGGATCTGCAGTTTTTTTGGACTTTACATTACAGTGAGGAGAAGAAAATAGCTAGTTAGATTGGCAAAAAATATAACACACCCAGATAGAAATGTCAGGTTGCTGAAAAAGTCATTATGCAGTTATGTCTCAGGTAGATATATAGTGATACGAGGGACACTAACATCTTAGTAATATGTGCAGGAATGAGGCCACATTTGTTGCCCTTCATTGCAAGGCTTCTAACTGGTATGTTTTAGCAGGGTAATGTTCATCCAAACACATCAAGGGATTCTCAGGAATGTCTCTTCCAGATTGTAACACTCCTTAAACTATCCCAGTGGCAAGAGTTAACGTCAATTGAGCATTTATGGCACCAGTTAGGAAGCCAGTTTATGCAACTTATGAATATGCAGGACCTACCGTACATGCCCAGCTGCAATATCTGTAGGCAAATGTGCCTAAGGATACTTTAGGAACTTGTATGTCTCCATGCCGAACCGTGTCTTCTTGCATCCAGGCTATAGGCGGATTAGCAGGATAAAAGAGTCTGCAGTCACTTGTACAGTTTTCTCGAATAAAATTATCCTTCAACACTTTCACTTATTTATATCATCAGTGCATTTACACATACAAGGTTTAATTGAATTCTAACAACTCCTTTTTGGTGCATTATTTTGTTTCAGTGATTATATAATTAATTGACAGATTAGAGAGAGCACAGGACTCTATGTATTGTTGTATAAGTTAGGTTGCCTCAGGCATGTTGGCAGCTGTTTTATTGAGAGCTGCAGCATTTAAAGATATAGTACTCAATTTTATTATTCATTTGAATCACCCAGCAACCCAGTCTTCATCATAATTCCAAAACATGGTCAGGCTTCCTCAGGGAGGTGCTGTCACGGCGGGCATGCACTCAGACTCACAGATAACCCACCAACCAGGCTCTGGGCGAGAGACAGGGGAAGGGTCACCTCCTAGCTAATCCTTGACCTCTTACCCTGCACTGCTCAGCCCACATGCAGACCTTAATGGTAGGTATGATGTGTCCCCGTGCCTGGGCTGAAACACCCTAAATTCCCTAAGAAGGTGAAGAGGGGAAATAGGAGCAGCCTGCTCGCACAGAACCTGGATGGAAGAGATGACACAAAACAACCAAACTAGAAATCACACTTATCTTTCTGAGCTGGAACAGACAACCTTCCTTCCTAGCTTCCAAGACCACAATGATTCCTATAATCCGCTCAGAGCACTGGTATGGTGTGCTATTTAAACTAATGACCCCACCCAGTGCATCTGATGAGAGGCGGATCCAGCACAGTTCCAAAACAAACACTAAACTCGTGCTGCTATCCTGGCCGACCTCCGCTCATCGTCAGAGCGGGGCATGACAGTACCCCCCCTTCTACGGGTGACCTCCGGACACCCCGGACCAACCTTATCCGGATGGGACCTATGAAAAGCCCTCACCAGTTGGCTGGCGTTGACATCCAACGCCGGAACCCACATCCTCTCCTCAGGGCCGTATCCCCTCCAGTGCACCAGGTACTGAAGGGAAACCCGAAGAACTCTAGAGTCGAGAATCCTGGAGATCTCAAACTCCAAGTTTCCCTCGACTAGAACAGGAGGAGGAGGCAATGGCGATGGTTCCACCGGTCTCACGTATTTTTTTAGTAAAGACCTGTGGAACACATCATGGATCCTCCAAGTCTGCGGAAGATCCAGCCGAAACGCTACAGGATTGATCACCGCAGAAATTTTATACGGACCAATAAATCTTGGACCCAGTTTCCAAGATGGCACTCTCAATTTGATATGCATAGTGGACAACCACACCAGATCACCCACACACAGGTCCGGACCAGTCACACGTCTCTTGTCAGCCATTCGTTTATACCTCTCACCCATCTTCTCCAAATTCCCTTGAATCCTCCGCCAGATGGAGGATAAGGCAGAAGAGAATCTCTCCTCCTCTGGCATCCCAGAGGAACTAGTCCCAGAAAAGGTACCAAACTGAGGATGGAAACCGTATGCGCCAAAAAATGGCGACTTACCCGTGGACTCCTGCCTATGGTTATTCAAAGCAAACTCTGCTAAGGACAAGAATGAGGACCAGTCCTCCTGATTCTCAGCCACAAAGCACCTCAAATAGGTCTCCAGGTTTTGATTAGTACGCTCCGTCTGACCATTAGACTGCGGATTAAAAGCTGAAGAGAATAAAAGTTGAATGCCAAGCCGAGAGCAGAACGCCCTCCAAAACCTGGAGACAAACTGCGTGCCCCTATCAGAGACCACATCCGAAGGAATACCATGCAATTTCACAATATTATCCACAAAAATCTGCACAAGAGTCTTAGCGTTAGGCAGAGTAGTTAGTGGTATAAAGTGAGCCATTTTACTGAAACGGTCAACTACCACCAAAATCACTGTTCTCCCGGAGGAACTCGGCAGATCCGTAATAAAGTCCATAGACAAATGCGTCCAAGGACGAGAAGGAATCGATTATGGAAGAAGTGAACCAGCCGGTCGAGTATGAGCAACCTTTGACTGAGCGCAGGTTTCACAAGCTGTCACGAAATTCTCAATGCTCTTACGTAACCCTGGCCACCAGAACCTCCGGGATACTAGATCACAGGTGGACTTACCACCAGGATGTCCAGCGAGGACAGTATCGTGATGTTCCTTGAACACCTTATATCGCAGGCCCTCAGGAACAAACAACCTCCCTGGGGGACAAGAACCAGGAGCCCCTTCCCGGGCTCCCAACACCTCCATCTCCAATTCAGGGTACAGAGCGGAGACCACCACCCCATCCGCTAAAATCGGCGCAGGATCCTCTGAATCACCTCCCCCAGGAAAGCTGCGAGACAAGGCATCTGCCTTGACGTTCTTGACCCCTGGGCGAAAGGTAACCACAAAATTGAACCTGGTAAAAAACAGTGACCATCTGGCCTGCCTAGGGTTCAGACGCTTGGCAGATTGCAAGTAAGCCAAATTCTTATGGTCTGCATACACTCACCTAAAGAATTATTAGGAACACCTGTTCTATTTCTCATTAATGCAATTATCTAGTCAACCAATCACATGGCAGTTGCTTCAATGCATTTAGGGGTGTTATCCTGGTCAAGACAATCTCCTGAACTCCAAACTGAATGTCAGAATGGGAAATAAAGGTGATTTAAGCAATTTTGAGTGTAGCATGGTTGTTGGTGCCAGACGGGCCGGTCTGAGTATTTCACAATCTGCTCAGTTACTGGGATTTTCACGCACAACCATTCCTAGGGTTTACAAAGAATGGTGTGAAAAGGGAAAAACATCCAGTATGCGGCAGTCCTGTGGGCGAAAATGCCTTGTGGATGCTAGAGGTCAGAGGAGAATGGGCCGACTGATTCAAGCTGATAGAAGAGCAACGTTGACTGAAATAACCACTCGTTACAACCGAGGTATGCAGCAAAGCATTTGTGAAGCCACAACACGCACAACCTTGAGGCGGATGGGCTACAACAGCAGAAGACCCCACCGGGTACCACTCATCTCCACTACAAATAGGAAAAATAGGCTACAATTTGCACGAGCTCACCAAAATTGGACTGTTGAAGACTGGAAAAATGTTGCCTGGTCTGATGAGTCTCGATTTCTGTTGAGACATTCAAATGGTAGAGTCCAAATTTGGCGTAAACAGAATGAGAACATGTATCCATCATGCCTTGTTACCACTGTGCAGGCTGGTGGTGGTGGTGTAATGGTGTGGGGGATGTTTTCTGGGCACACTTTAGGCCCCTTAGTGCCAATTGGGCATCGTTTAAATGCCACGGGCTACCTGAGCATTGTTTCTGACCATGTCCATCCCTTCATGACCACCATGTACCCATCCTCTGATGGCTACTTCCAGCAGGATAATGCACCATGTCACAAAGCTCGAATCATTTCAAATTGGTTTCTCGAACATGACAATGAGTTCACTGTACTAAAATGGCCCCACAGTCACCAGATCTCAACCCAATAGAGCATCTTTGGGATGTGGTGGAACGGGAGCTTCGTGCCCTGGATGTGCATCCCTCAAATCTCCATCAACTGAAAGATGCTATCCTATCAATATTGGCCAACATTTCTAAAGAATGCTATCAGCACCTTGTGGAATCAATGCCACGTAGAATTAAGGCAGTTCTGAAGGCAAAAGGGGGTCCAACACCGTATTAGTATGGTGTTCCTAATAATTCTTTAGGTGAGTGTATACCGTAACGGGGTGAGACACCCCCTCCAACCAGTGACGCCATTCCTCAAAGGCCAACTTGATAGCCAACAACTCTCTATCTCCAACATCATAATTCCTCTCGGCGACCGAGAGCTTCTTGGAGAAAAAGGCACACGGGACCCACTTGCCAGGAGATGAACCCTGTGACAGCACCGCTCCAACCCCCACCTCTGATGCATCAACCTCCACTACGAATGGCTGAGACACATCCGGCTGCACCAGAATGGGAGCAGACGCAAAACGCTCCTTAATAGCCGAAAAGGCCTGCAATGCCTCATCCGACCAGACAGAGACATCGGCGCACTTCTTGGTCATATCAGTGAGAGGTTTTACTACGGTGGAATAATTCTAAATAAATTTTCTTTAATAATTCGTAAACCCCAAGAACCACATCAAAGCTTTCTGATTCTCTGGTCGGTCCCACTCCAGAACCGCCCGGACCTTTTCGGGGTCCATACGAAAAACCAGTATCAGAAAGCATGTATCCCAAGAACGGAAGCTCTTGTACCGCAAACAAACATTTCTCCAATTTGGCATATAATTTATTCTCCCGAAGGATCGTCAAAACCTGTCTCACATGATCCTGATGGGTCTTTAGATCAGGAGAATAAATTAAAATGTCATCCAGGTAAACTACTACGAACCTCCCCACCAAATGATGAAAAATGTCATTGACGAATCGCTGAAATACTGCTGGCGCGTTCGTCAACCCAAAAGGCATAACCAGGTTCTCAAAATGACCCTCGTGCGTATTGAAGGCCGTTTTCCACTCATCCCCCTCCTTGATTCTGATCAGATTGTAGGCCCCTCTCAAATCCAACTTGGAGAACACCTTGGCTCCAACAATCTGATCAAAAAGATCAGAGATCAAAGGCAGGGGATATGGATCCCGGACTGTAATACGGTTCAATTCCCGGACGGGGAATTCCTAAACACAGTCTCAGTGATCCATCCTTTTTCTTCACAAAGAACAAACCTACTGCCACTGGAGACTTAGATGGTCTAATATGACCCTTTGCCAAACTCTCGGCAACATACTTTCGCATGACCTCTCTTTCGGGTTGAGAGAGGTTGTAAAGCCGAGACTTTGTCAACTTAGCCCCCGGAATGAGATTAACTGGACAATCATACTCTCGATGAGGGGGCAATTCCTGAGCCCCACCCTCCGAAAAGACATCCGCAAAATCCGAGAGATACTGAGGTAAAGCCGTAATGGACACACCAGAGATAGATGTGCCAAGACAATTATCCGAACAAAACTCACTCCAACCAATGATTTGTCTCGCTTGCCAGTCTATAATTGGGTTATGTCTAGTCAACCATGGCAACCCCAAAACTATAGGAGCTGGCAAATCCTTCATGACAAAACAAGAAATAATTTCAACATGTGAATCACCCACCCTTAAGTGAATACCATGAACAATGTGAGTAAGGCTCCTTTGAGAAAGAGGGGAAGAATCAATTGCAAAAACACAAATCTCGTTCTCTAAAATGCAAGTACTTAGTCCTAGCTTTTGAAGGAAAAGAAAGTCAATTAGGTTTACCCCAGTTTTTTTTTACTCTAGCGCCACCATAGCTGGAATGAGAAAACGGGAACTTCAGGGAGCTTGCATACCTGCCTGCTCCGCCACACCATTCGTACTACCAAGTGTCAGGGAAGTTTTTTTTTCTTTTTTCTTTTTCTCTTCCACCTGTGGTTTAACATAAGGACAAGCAAAAATAAAATGACCCCTCTTTCCACAATAGTAACATAGTTTGTGCACTTTCCTAAAGTCTCTACTATCAGAATGGCAAGAAACCTGACCCAACTGCATGGGTTCCTCCGCTACCCCAGAGTTACCTGTAACATCACCCGGGGAGGCAGTAGAGACGAAACCACTCACAGAAGAGGTACCTTGCGCGGAGGGAGCCCTATACCTCTCTCTGATACGTATATCTAGCCATACTGCTAAAGGCATGACGTTCTCCAAAGAGTCTGGGTATTCATGAAAAGCAAGGGCATCCTTCAATCTTTCAGATAACCCCTGACAAAACTGACTACGTAACGCGGGATCATTCCACTCTGATTCAGTAGCCCACCTTCTAAACTCAACACAGTAAGCCTCTGCAGTAAGTTCCCCCTGAAACAAATTACGTAATCTCGACTCTGCCATCGAGACCTGATCTGGGTCATCGTAGATTAATCCCAGAGCCTTAAAAAATTCCTCCACCGACCGGAGGGCCCGAGAACCAGGTGGCAGAGAAAAGGCCCAGGATTGCGCGTCCCCTTTAAGCAGAGAAATAACTATACCTATCCTCTGACTCTCATCACCTGACGACGATGGACGTAGCCGAAAGTACAATTTGCAGGATTCTCTAAAACGGATAAAGTCATCCGTACCTCCTGAAAATCGATCAGGAAGAGACACTTTAGGCTCCACACAAATTTGACCTGCACCAGCTGCCAGAGCATTCTGACACCGTGTGACCGAACCCCGTAGCTCCACAACCTCTAGGGATAGCCCCTGAATGCGGTCAACTAATGCTTCAATTGATGCCATCACAAAACCGCTGAGTAATGGCAGTCATAGTATGGCGGATTATAATGTCACGGCGGGCGTGCACTCAGACTCACAGATAACCCACCAACCAGGCTCTGGGCGAGAGACAGGGGAAGAGTCACCTCCTAGCTAATCCCTGACCTCTTTCCCTGCACTGCTCAGCCCACATGCAGACCTTAATGGTAGGTATGATGTGTCCCCGTGCCTGGGCTGAAACACCCTAAATTCCCTAAGATGATGAAGAGGGGAAATAGGAGCAGCCTGCTTGCACAGAACCTGGATGGGAGAGATGACACAAAACTTCCAAACTAGAAATCACACTTATCTTTCTGAGCTGGAACAGACAACCTTCCTTCCTAGCTTCCAAGGCCACAATGATTCCTATAATCCGCTCAGAGCACTGGTATGGTGTGCTATTTAAACTAATGACCCCAACCAGTGCACCTGATGAGAGGCGGATCCAGCACGGTTCCAAAACAAACACTAAACTAAACTCGTGCTGCTATCCTGGCCGACCTCCGCACATCGTCAGAGCGGGGCATGACAGGTGCCAGTCATTTTACTGGGTGTTGTGTCATAGATGTATTACATTTACAATGGATTCTGTGCAAGAATTGACCTTTTTTTTTTTTTGTTAAAAAAAGCTACTACTACCCTGGAGCAGCATATCACCTGCCTTGTCCATCACGTTACATGCTACTACTAGACCTACACAACCACAAATTTTTGCCTTGTCCATTATGTTCCATACTCTGCTGCTGCTTTAGCTACTACTACCCCAACACAGTCGCACATCTCTTGCCTTTTCTATTCTATTCCATACTGTACTGCTGCTGCTGGGAACCCTACCATGCAGATTACAAAAATCCTGAAACTTTTCCCCAAAAAAGGGATAATTTTTATGACTGCCTTTGTAAAAAAAAAATAATAATCTTCTTTGCTTTCCAGGACAATCATTACTACCCCCAAAAAAAGCATATTTTATTTAAACACTTTTTAAAAATAAGCCATTGGTTCTTCCAATATCACATTTTCTATATAAATATCTGGCATCTGCCCCCAAAGAGGGATACTTTTTGACAGTTTTGGTTAAATAAGAAAACTAACAATATTTTTATTGCATGTATATTTGAATGTTCCACTTGGAATGCCCTATTCATCTTATGAAAGTAATCTTCATGGCATAGTCATTTTGACAAACACATTATAAGATATAAATAAGATATAAAGCTGTGTTTTTTTTTTTCTTTTTTTCTTTTAGATGCAATTAAACAATACAAATAGAAAGCAAAGGTCTACATCTCTTTAGCAACTGAATTAACAGACAGAGAAACAATAATGAACTGACTAGAGATGAGCAAATTCCATATTTTGAAATTCGTTTGCGATTCATTTACTGGTAAAAGCAGAATTGCGTTATGGATTCCGTTGCCACGGACCATAACACAATTTTATGATGGAATACATAACGGAATGCCTTTAGAGAAATTCCGTTATTCATTCCATCATAATAGAAGTCTATGGGCTGCATAACGGATCTGTCCCATTTCTGTTATGCAGGGGATTCCTCCCCTGCATAACGGAGACGGCACGGATCCGTTATGCAGCCCATAGACTTCTATTATGACGGAACCCATAACACAACATAATGGAATCCATAGCGCAATTCTGCTTTTGCCAGTAAATGAATCGCAAACGAATTTCTAAATATTAAATTTGCTCATCTCTAGAACTGACACACACTGATATACAATACTTACATTTCATGTGCAGAAATTCTCAAGGTCATTTGTGGATTTAGCATCTGGAAATCATTAAATGTGAATGCAAAATTGATTGACTTTTAGAGGCAATAAGCTATTTTCTGAACAAGTTCAGTCTGACTGCACACATCCCCATTGTGAGCCATGCTGGATTTGAACTGGAGTGACCCATTGCCTTGTTAAATGCATTTCCATTAATTAAAGCATGCACAATTTCAAGACACTCTTCAAACTTTTAGTGCGACAGTATTAACCCATTTTGAAGCCTGACCTCGTGATAATGTTCTGATGAGTATAAAAATTGCTTTGCCATTATTTGCATAAGAAATTACAAATTTGAAGATAGCATTTAAAGTGGTGTGCACATTTACATTTTGAATTTGAATAACTTGTTACTCTGAGACCTTTGATCACATTCAGTATATTGGGTTATACATTGAATATTGCAAACACCAAGTAAAAATCGTTCAAACTCCAGTAGAAGTAAGGAGCCATAGAGTGATTCAATGATCCACTGTAGCTTGATTGTAGCTTGTGGCTATAAACTGTATGTTCCATGCCATCCTTGTGGATCTGTGCCATGTTATTTGTCATAGTCAAGTTGACTGAAAAAATATATTATATATTATCAATATCCTGTTTAATACTTCATGGGCATCATACAGATTGATGAAGAACCTCTCCAGGGATTAATTATTATATACAGTCAGGTCCATAAATATTGGGACACCGACACAATTCTAACATTTTTGGCTCTATACACCATCACAATGGATTTGAAATGAAACAAACAAGATGAGCTTTAACTGCAGACTGTCAGCTTTAATTTGAGGGAATTTACATCCAAATCAGGTGAACGGTGTAGGAATTACAACAGTTTGCATATGTGCCTCCCATGTGTTAAGGAACCAAAAGTAATGGGACAATTGGCTTCTCAGCTGTTCCGTGGCAAGATGTGTGTTATTCCCTCATTATCCCAATTACAATGAGCAGATAAAAGGTCCAGAGTTCATTTCAAGTGTGCGATTTGCATTTGGAATCTGTTGCTGTCAACTCTCAAGATGAGATCCAAAGAGCTGTGAAGCAAGCCATCATTAGGCTGAAAAAACAAAACAAACCCATCAGAGAGATAGCAAAAACATTAGGCGTGGCCAAAACAACTGTTTGGAACATTCCTAAAAAGAAGGAACGCACCGGTGAGCTCAGCAACACCAAAAGACCAGGAAGACCACGGAAAACAACTGTGGTGGATGACCGAAGAATTCTTTTCCTGGTGAAGAAAACATCTTTCACAACAGTTAGCCAGATCAAGAACACTCTTCAGGAGGTAGGTGTATGTGTGTCAAAGTCAACAATCAAGAGAAGACTTCACCAGAGTAAATACAGAGGGTTCACCACAAGATGTAAACCATTAGTGAGCCTCAAAAACAGGAAGGCCAGATTAGAGTTTGTAATAATACACAACCAAATCGAGTTGGTCAAACTATTGTTCACAATTGTGAGCTAGACCCTTAAATCCAATAATAATTCACAATAGATGGGTAGCTTAATAAAACTTAACGTTTAATAATATCAAATAAAATAATAGATTTTTTTAGATTTAAAAAAAATGTTGCATTGAATACAACTAGGTAACTGCATATGTATCAACAACTACAGTATAATCACAAAAGAGGAGGGGACCCAGATACAGGGATAGCGGTAATGATAGAGTGAGAGGAAATGATTAGACAGAAAGACACAATGCTGGGTCACAAGCCCTAGGTGTCCCTATGTCTGTCTCCTTCCCTCCTAACTCACTTTCTAACCCTAGAGTCACCCTTCCTACATGTAGACTGCCCAGCTTCGTCCGACAGAACAGAACAGGTCCGGTCCCACTAATAG
Organism: Bufo bufo; assembly: GCF_905171765.1. Lineage (NCBI taxonomy): Eukaryota > Metazoa > Chordata > Amphibia > Anura > Bufonidae > Bufo > Bufo bufo. The sequence continues at coordinate 122,904,084 of NC_053396.1, read as the reverse complement.
TCGGAAAAGCAAAAAATACTGACAAAAAAGTTAACAGTGCAGTGTCTCTGCCTGGCTTGTACAGGCCTGGATGGTTCAACACTACAAACACTCAACAAGCTAGGGACCTAGTGTTATCCCTTATAATAAAACATGTCCCGACGCGTTTCATTGGTGATAATCAAATCCTCAGGGGACTAAACTATGTGCTTATGACCACAGTGTATCAGGTCATTCTTCAAAATCAAGTCAGTTGTGATCCAAGCTGATACAGTATAATCAGCCCAAATCCTTGTGACCACAAAGTATCAGGTCACCAGTCAAATCAGGTGTATCAGGTAAACACAAGTTGATTATAATCCAGGCTAATGCAATATAATCAGCCCAAATCTGATTCCATTCAATACTCCAAATTCATAAGGTGTTTACTGCCATACATTGAATCAGCCATCATGACCAAATGTTGCCAGTAGATGTTATCAGCTGTTCAATGAAGTGTGCACAAGGTGCTCAACAGCGGTAGTACAAGGGCACAGAGTCACCGTTTGTTATTACTTATCTGCTCAATGTTAGATGATCATTGTGCACAGACAGATGATGCAGATGTCTCTCCTCGGCGTCCTGCGTGTGGCAGTTTATTAAGCTACCCATCTATTGCAGATTAGAGTTTGCCAAACGACATCTAAAAAAGCCTTCACAGTTCTGGAACAACATCCTATGGACGGATGAGACCAAGATCAACTTGTACCAGAGTGATGGGAAGAGAAGAGTATGGAGAAAGAAAGGAACTGCTCATGATCCTAAGCATACCACCACATCAGTGAGGCATGGTGGTGGTAGTGCCATGGCATGGGCATGTATAGCTGCCATTGGAACTGGTTCTCTTGTATTTATTGATGATGTGAATGCTGACAAAAGCAGCAGGATGAATTCAGAAGTGTTTTGAGCAATATTATCTGCTCATATTCAGCCAAATGCTTCGGAACTCATTGGACGGCGCTTCACAGTGCAGATGGACAATGACCTAAAGCATACTGCAAAAGCAAGTATTTTAAGGGAAAGAAGTGGAATGTTATGCAATGGCCAAGTCAATCACCTGACCTCAATCCGATTGAGCATGCATTTCACTTGCTGAAGACAAAACTGAAGGGAAAATACCCCAAGAACAAGCAGGAACTGAAGACAGTTGCAGTAAAGGGCTGGCAGAGCATCACTAGGGATGAAACCCAGCGTCTGGTGATGTCTATGCGTTCCAGACTTCAGGCTGTAATTGACTGCAAAGGATTTGCAACCAAGTATTAAAAAGCGAAAGTTTGATTTGTGATTATTTTTCTGTCCCATTACTTTTGGTCCCTTAATAAGTGGGCGGCACATATGGAAACTGTTGTAATTCCTACTCCGTTCACCTGATTTGGATGTAAATACCGTCAAATTAAAGCTGACAGTCTGCAGTTAAAGCACATCTTGTTCGTTTCATTTCAAATCTATTGTGGTGGTGTATAGAGCCAAAAATGTTAGAATTGGGTGGGATGTCCCAATATTTATGGACCTGACTGTATAAACCCATTCTGCCCCAATGTGCAAAATGTTGATACTAGCTTGATGTCTTCCTTCCTATGTTAGCCCATTCATGACCAAGCCTGAAAAAGCCTTAATGACCAGACACTTTTTGGGGATTTAACACATGTGGTCATTAATTTGACCCTAACTTTTTTTGTTGTAAATGAAACCTGGGGCTTTTTTTACTTATGTTTGTTAATGTCATTTTTATTCCCAAGTTTAAAAGAAAAATGGAAACTTTTTTTTAAAAAGTCTTTTTTCAAACCAAAGTTTTTTAATTTTTAAATATAAAAACTGACACCAAGATAAAAGAGTAAAATGGGTTTGCTCTTTTATGTAGGTATAATAGATTTTGATTCATATATATCATACATAATTTTGTGTGCATGGGGCGACTATGCAACTGTATGGTTGGCATGGGTGTTTTTTCTTCTATTTGTATTTTTTTATTATTATTTTTTAAATATATTTTTGGCACACAATACATACCCCAGGAAGTTATTAAAAAACCTCTGCGAGATACTTTTTCATAGGAGCCCCAGTTATGGGGGGGGGGGGGGGGGGGGAAGCCCCCGGTGGAGCAGTGCACTGAGGCAGAGCTTAGCAGAGAGTGCTTAAACCCTGCAGCTCTCTTATTTCTGAAACAACCAGAGATCATGCGATCACCAAGTCCAATAGAGGAAGTACAGTAGTATAACCGCTTCCTCTATACCCTGCATAGCGCCCATTGAGCACTATGCACCCAGCAGAGACAGAGGCAGAAGCGGTAATAAATTTACAAACCTTAGCCACACCTGCTACTTCCTTAATTTGCATAACCTTATGGCTTAGTCTTCTTTGTATAAAATATACATTAACTTCAGTACAATTTCCTAGGGCATTACATTTTACTTTCGTTGTATCATGTCTGTTAGTTATCATTTGGAGAAGAGTTATAGAAAGATTGGCTCAATTGTTGTGCTGTGCAGTATATAAAAAGGCTTGGCAATGGGGAGTTAAAATCAATACACGTGTTCTTTTAAGGCAGGGCTCATTATTGTTGAGCACAATAGACCATTCAGTTATCATCAAGAGACTACGTCAAGGTCTGTCAAGGTCAGAAACTGTACTCTAAATGCATTTAGCCTAATGCTAAAAGGTGTTCAAAATGAAATGATGTAATATCTGTAAGGGCTATTTTTCTTAACATATCCTAAGCATCTCTTATTTTAAAAGGAACAAAGAGCAAACACTGAAATTGGTGTACATGAAGCAAAAAAGTTGCTGCTTGGGCTCCACAGCTTCTCTTCTTAATGTAAGTCCCCTTTCACACGGGCGTTGTGGATTGGGGCCGGATGCGTTCAGGGAAAATGGTGCGATTTTGACACTAAAACGTCAGTTTTCACTGCGATTGCGTTCCATTTTTGCGTTTTTTTTGTGCAGGTACAAATATGCATTACAATATGCGTTTTGCACGCGCGTGAGAAAAATTGCCATGTTTGGTACCCAGACCCGAACCCGGACTTCTTCACAGAAGTTCGGTTTTGGGTTAGGTGTTGTATAGATTTTTTTATTTTCTCTTATAACATGGCTATAAGGGGAAATAATAGCATTCTTAATGCAGAATGCTTAGTACAATAGGGCTGGAGGGGTTAAAAAATAATAATAATAATTTAACTCACCTTAATCCACTTGATCGCGCAGCCCGGCTTCTCTTCTGTCTTCTTCTTTGAGGAATAGGACCTTTGATGACATCACTGCACTCATCACATGGTCAATCACATGATCTTTTACCATGGTGATGGATCATGTGACGGACCATGTGATGAGCACAGTGACATCATCAAAGGTTATTTTCCTGTGCACAGCAAAGAAGAAGACAAAAGAGAAGCCGGGCTGCGCGATCAAGTGGATTAAGGTGAGTTATATTATAAAAAAAAAAATATGTAACCCCTCCAGCCCTATTTTACTATGCATTCTGTATTAAGAATGCTATTATTTTCCCTTATAACCATGTTATAAGGGAAAATAATAATGATCGGGTCCCCATCCCGATCGTCTCCTAGCAACCGTGCGTGAAAATCGCACCGCACCTGCACTTGCTTGCGGATGCTTGCGATTTTCATGCAGCCCCATTCACTTCTATGGGGCCTGCGTTGCGTGAAAAACGCAGAATATAGAACATGCTGCGATTTTCACGCAACGCACAAGTGATGCGTGAAAATCACCGCTCGTGTGCACAGCTCCATAGAAATGAATGGGTCCGGATTCAGTGCGGGTGCAATGAGTTCACGTCACGCATTGCACCCGCGCGGAAAACTCGCTTGTGTGAAAGGGGCATAAGGCAGGGAAACAAACTGCATACACAGCATTTTTGAAGACCCAGAAAGAGCTGCTTCTCATCGTGGTCATCTAATCTTTCTATGAACATGAGCAGTTCTTTCCTTTCTTCCTCACTCACCATGTCTCTTAAGTTGGCTATATTACTCCAATGGGAACTCCATTTAAATATGTATTAAAGGTAAACACATTCCTGTGTTAAAAGGTTTTTGCCCGGCAAACTGGCCTTCAAAGCAATGTGTATTTACCCTGGATTCATCAGCGCAGAGCACCCACGCTGAATCCACGACAAAAACACCCTGCTTCACTGCGGATGTGCCAGAAGTAGAGAATGGCACACATGAGAGATTTGGGATGGCTTTAGGGTGACTTATTCTGCCATCAGGAATGTTAACCAAACTGGATTGGGTGTTAACAATAGGCAATAAACAGCATATATGTAACCATTAGAGTTCTTTTTCAGCAAAATCTATCATCTGCTTTAGAATGTATGGGAGCAGCCAACAGGGTTATAGCAAGAACCTATTGGTTCCCATAGCAATAATTAGAATGGACCCCACACTATCATGACTACCTTTTGTAGCATAATTTTGAGAAGCTTATGATTATGTTGGTGTTCCTAATGCACAGGAATAGTGCACACAGTGGTGTCACAATGGTGGGATTAAGTACATTGTGAAGTTACAACACCCGCACAATGATCACAATGATGTTATAATACAGCAATAAGGGCTTGTTCACAGGACTGTATGGCTTTTTCAGTGCTTTGCGGGCCGTTTTTAACGGATCAGTTTTTCCATTTTTTATTACTGTAGTGTTTCCGGTTCCATTCCGTTTTTCTGTTCCGTTTTTCCGTATGGCATATACAGTATACAGTAATTACATATAAACAATTGAGCTGGGCATCAAATTTTCAATAGATGGTTCCGCAAAAACGGAACGGATACGGAAGACATACGGAATACATACCATATGTGTTCCGTTTTTTTGCGGACCCATTGACTTGAACGGAGCCACGGAACGAGATTTGCGGGCAATAATAGGACATGTTCTATCTTTGAACGGAACAGAAAAACGGAAATACGGAAATGGAATGCATACGGAGTACATTCCGTTTTTTTTTTGCGGAACCAGTGAAATGAATGGTTCTGTATACGGACCGTATACGGAAGTAAAAAAACGGCCCATATACGGAACGCAAAACATGTTCGTGTGAATGAGCCCTAAGGCTCACAGTGATATCACAATAGTATAATACACAAGATGATAAACAGAAGTGAATCGGTGATGTCACAGCACAGAAATAACGCAAAAAGTAATGCACTCTTCCATTGTTCATATACTGTACATCAAAAACTACATATACCATAAGTAGAGATACCCCCCCACCCTCCCTTAGTTATGCCTGCTTCCCTGTAAATTACGCACATGACAGTCAGGTAGTAGTGGGATTTGGAGGGGCAAAAAACTTGCTGCATCTATAAAAAGCCAACTAAAACCTGGGGGCTGAGCTATAGAACTATTCTTCAAAGATTTTTTATATTTTTTATAAGGAATAGCAGAACAAAACTGATCAGAACCGATGGGGAAGACCCTTTAGTGCTTTTGCCTCTTGTTCCCGCCATTTCTCTCTGCACCCAAGCCTCTACTATCAAATCCTAAGATATTATGACATATCAGAAGTTTATGGAAACTATAGTGGTACTTTAATAAGTATACTGTTATATTAATTTTCCCAGCAAAGGTTCATACATGAGTCAGATTGTGCAGAAAGTTGACTTTAAATTAGTATTTCTGAAAAATTGGCATTAAAAACCTAAAGAGCACACACGTACAGCAAGCAAAATATCTAATAGGTGTATAAGTTAATGAAATTCTACTATTTGAAGAAGGTCAACTCAGAAATACCAATCTGTCAGCCTATTTGACTTGGCTTAAACCTATGTGAAAGAGCTATTACCAAGTGTAAATGGCACCGGGTGTTTGGCTTTCTAAACAAAATAAAACAATGGTTGTGTTCATGCTGCCGCAAATATCACATTCAATTATGTAACTTAACGATTTCATGGAAGATCACCTAGCTGGATTGTGATGTAGGAGATGATATCATGAAACATTACTTATATAGAACTTTGAAGAATGAGAGTTCTATCATTTCTATGGTTCTTTAAAGCCTCCTGCACACGAACGTGTGCGCCCCGTGGTCGTGCTGCGGCCCGCAATGCATGAACGCCATTCACTTTAATGGGTCCACGATCCATCCGTTCCGCAAAAAGATAGGACATGTTCTATCTTTTTGCGGAACGGAAGTACGGGACGAAACCCCACGGAAGCATTCCGTAGTGCTTCAGTAGGGTTCCGTTCCGTGCTTCCATCCCACACCATTCCGCATGCCCGGATTTGCGGACCCATTGAAGTGAATGGGTCCGCATCCGTGATGCGGAATGGCCACAGAACGGCACCCGTGTATTGTGGATCCGCAAATGCGGTCCGCAATATGGCAACGGGGCGCACACATTCGTGTGCAGGAGGCCTAAGGGACAGCGTCTTGTGAAACTTATCTACAGAATTGTCTCTATTATTCACAAAACACTTCAACAAATGATACCTCTATTGTCAAGATTTTCTTTTCTTCTGTCAACAACAAATACAAAACCTTATAATAGGAGCAAAAAGCAACCAATATTATTACTTTTAAAATTGACTTAAAGGGGGTTCTCCTATCTTAAGCTTCTCCAGCTTTTCCTTGGCCAGTGGCCAGTGACGACACTTCCATTGGCCACATGGTCTGGGTGCAGCTCAGTTCCATAGAAGTGAATGGGGTTGAGCACGATACCAAGCATATCCGCTATATAATGTATGGGGCTGTGCTTGGTAAGCATGGAGAAGGCACAGGTGCACCAGTGCCTTCTCAAACTTCTGATCATCAGGGGTCTTGGTTGTCGGACCTTCACTGATTACATACAGATGATAAAGTTTTGGAAAATCCTTTTAAATTTAAAAACAATATAGCGTATATACTCGAGTATAAGACGAGTTTTTTGGCACATATTTTTGTGCTCAAAAAGCCCCCTCGTCTTATACTCGAGTCTAGGTCTGTCTTAGCTCCGGTAATAGCAGGCAGTGCAGGGGGCGGCGCTCACTCACTGACGTCACGCGCCTGCGCTGCCTAGTGGGAGCAGGTGCGTGACGTCAGTGAGTGAGCGCCGCCCCCCGCACTGCCTGCTATTACCGGAGCTAAGACAAAGTAAGATATCCAAATAATCCGAGTAAAGAGCTCAGCAATGAGCAATGATTAAAGTTAAAGTAGTTACTGATTTGTTTATAAATATACTGCTGTGAGCGTCGGGGAGGGGGATCTGTGGATGGCACTGTAGGGGGATCTGTGGATGGCAGTGCCATCCACAGATCCCCCTACAGTGCCAACCACAGATCCCCCTCCCCTAAACAGTGCCATCCACAGATCCCCCTCCCCTAAACAGTGCCATCCACAGATCCCCCTCCCCTAAACAGTGCCATCCACAGATCCCCCTCCCCTAAACAGTGCCATCCACAGATCCCCCTCCCCTAAACAGTGCCATCCACAGATCCCCCTACAGTGCCAACCACAGATCACCCCTCCCCTAAACAGTGCCATCATGGCACTGTTTAGGGAAGGGGGGATCTGTGGATGGCACTGTTTAGGGGGGATCTGTGGATGGCACTGTTTAGGGGGGATCTGTGGATGGCACTGTTTAGGGGGGATCTGTGGATGGCACTGTTTAGGGGGATCTGTGGATGGCACTGTTTAGGGGGGAGATCTGTGGATGGCACTGTTTAGGGGGGAGATCTGTGGATGGCACTGTTTAGAGGGGGATCTGTGGATGGCACTGTTTAGGGGGGAGATCTGTGAATGGCACTGTTTAGGGGGGATCTTTGGATGGCACTGTTTAGGGGGGATCTGTGGATGGCACTGTTTAGGGGGGAGATCTGTGGATGGCACTGTTTAGGGGGGAGATCTGTGGATGGCACTGTTTAGGGGGGGATCTGTGGATGGCACTGTTTAGGGGGGAGATCTGTGAATGGCACTGTTTAGGGGGGAGATCTGTGGATGGCTCCCTGTATTTAATGCAGAGTGTGTGTGTATATAATGCACACACTCTGCATTAAATACAGGGAGTCAGAGTCAGACTCCCATCAATCTGAGTCACCCTCTTGCAGATGTGTGTATATAATGTAGAGTGTGTGCATTATATACACATACACTCTGCATTATAGCTGCATTTCCCACCCTAGTCTTATACTTGAGTCAATAATCTTTCCCATTTTTTGGGGGTAAAATTAGGGGCCTTGGCTTATATTCGGGTCGGCTTATACTCGAGTATATACGGTAATGAAGTTATTTTTTATTTTAGAATTGCCAGCATACATGCTCTGCTGTGTACATAATATATAGGGCACGAAACTGGTGCAGTTATATAAATGGCTAATATGGTTATGTGATCTGTTTTGCACAGCTACAAGGACATGTATATATGCGCTGTGGAAGATTATTGAAGTTATTGACTGTAAGGAGGGGAAGTAGTCAAGTAATTTAATCTCCTGTGGATAATAAAACGTTTATTGTTTGAAAAATGTTTAAATAAGTATTTCTCAACAAAAACATGGAGGAAATTGGGGTTTGTTCACAGAAAATCAGAAATGAATATGCCTGCTGCTGAGTTGTGTGAGTCCATGAAATCCATGATTAAAAATGGCTATTGCCGTTGTGAATAGAAAATTATGTAAGAAATTGGGCAAAGAACATAGACAATCTTAACTTAAATGGATGAGATTATTAATTCAGTAGAGGAAGTTGAGGTAGAAATGATAAAACATGATAGACGATAATTTTTGGAAATTTGAAAACAGATTCAGGAGGATAAATGCAATAGCAGCATCAGGATTATTTATCCATCTTTATTATGTAAAAATATAGACAGCATTTACTAACTGATATACAACAGTTTTCTGGAGTATATCTGTCTCAGATAGCGGTGCAAAGATTTTTTGCGCTGCAATCTGCAACTTTTCCCCCACATTCGAGCACGAAAAAAGGGAGCGTGGTGTTGGCGGACCAGTAGGCCCGTCTCATTTATCCTTTATACGCCTGTTTTAGGTGTAGAAAATGTTCTAAATCTACTCCAGCAAGGAAGCTGTGGATATTTTTGGCGGATCTACTGCCAGCACAGCGGTTATTAAAACCGGCGTCTAAAACACCCATATTAATAAATGACACCCATAGACCGCATGCAAAGCACTTAAAAGCCATCAAAGTGCCTACACATATAAACTGGGAGGGCATACCATGATAAGTAGCCCTGCCCAGGACAAATCCCCATGCCATATGTGCATTCCAAAACATTTAACAATAAGCCTGGGGAAACTGTCAAATATATGTATCTGGGCAAGGCAATAGATGAAAATACGCTGCACATTTTGTTAGACTAGGCACAATGCTTTGTAGAGCTGGCTCGGCTGAATTAATAGCACCTTTAACTTAGAGATCTACTTAATTCTATAGAAAAAGCCCAACCCAAGCCCCACCGTTGCTTCTGCTTCCTCTCCCAGCACCTCCCTCTCCTTTTGCTTGACAGGAACTGCCCCTTTCAATCAGGAAGGAGAGGGAGGGGCTAACAGGGAAATCCGGGGATAGAAGGGTGAACAGAGTAGTTTAGACTCACCCTAGGTGCACTCATCTGCTCATACTCATATTGATCCTTAACCCCCTCCCGTCTGCCCCACATAAATTTACATTTTAAAATGCCACCCCCTCACGAGTAGAGTGGGCACCATAGCTGCCGACTGCCTGCTGTTTTAAACAACAGGCACCCAGGACTAATATATGCGATTGACGATAACATTGATTGCTTACCTTTAACCCCTCAGATGCCATGGTCAAATGTTACCACAGCACCACATAGACCTTAAGTTTGGCTTCAGGTAATGGCAGGAGGTCTGCAGTTTTAGCAGCCTGATCTGCCAACCTGTTTCCTCTTTCTTCTGGATTGCATCAGGACATTGAACAAGTCTCTCACACAATCAGCATTCTTAATGGGCTTGTCATGGGTCCAACAAAACCTCTGCTCCCCCAGATTGGATCTTATCCACAACCATCTTACAAGCCTCAGTGAGTACCTTCAGCTCTACCTCCAGCACTGATACTGCTGGAGGGAGTGGTTCTTGCTTGACAACATCAGTTTGGGTACTAACGGCATATCCTGTCTAGTGTGATCTGTCCCTGTAATATCTGGAACCTACAAAAATACTCAACATTTGATAAGGTTATCAATTGAATCTGATTGTTTGGCCGCTGCAGACAGCAACATTATCATCGCTACATCTCCTGTCTAACGTGTGCACAGCCTAAAAATATCTGTGACATCCAGTGTACTTTTTCCGTAGACGGTGTCCGCTGCGGACAGTTACATTGCCTGTGCTACATCTTCTGTATAACGTTAGCGCATCCGAAATATCAGTGATATTCAGTGTAATTTTTTTTGCAGCTGGTGACAGTGACATTACTTGCGCTATACCTCCTGTTTAACGTGTGCACATCCTAAAAATATCTGACATTCTGGGTACTTTATTTGCGCATACACTTACAAAACCTGCGCTACTGTATGTGTGTCATACTTGCAAGTATATATACCATTTAATATGCACAAGGCCAGCAGTAAGGGACGGGGAAGTGGATGTGCTGCTGATGGTGCACGCAGAGGCCGTGGCCCTGGGTGCGGTAAAACTGTGCCTGCTGCCAGCGCATAAGAAACACACTCATCCACAATACCTAGCTTCATGTCCCAGTTTGCAGGGCGGTGCAGGACACCACTCTCGAAGTCAGACCAGTGCGACCAGGTGGTCAGTTGGATTGCAGCAGATAATGCTTCCAGTCGGTAAAGCACCAGCTTGTCTTCCACAAAGTCCAGTCTCAGTAGCCAAGAATCTGGTCAACAAAATCCTCTCCCTGATCCTCCTTCCTCCCAATATGGAGAGTCTTGGCAAACAAGTGATCCCACACTCGGATATTCCGAGGAGCTGTTTTCATCGCCATTCCTTAATTTGGGCCTCTCACCAAGCCCGCTTGAAGAGGGACATGAGGAGACCTTGTGCCCTGATTCCCAAACTCTGGAGCATCCACAGTCAGAAGAAGATGACGGTGGGCAACGGCAATTATTGTTTCACGAGGTGGAAGATGATGATGAGACACATTTGCCAATAAGTCTACCGCAATTAGTGTTTCAAGAGGTTCATGATGAGGATGAGACACAGTTGTCAATAACTGTCACGAGGGTATCAAGAGCCACGTCTGACTCCGTTATACCCGGGGTCAGGAAGTCGCAGCGGGTGGCTGCGCGCTCTATATCTAAAGATCACGTTGTTTCTTAGTGATTGTTTTCTGTGTTTGCCTTGCTATCCTTTTTGTCTCTCTCAGGGATCCGTAGCTTCTCCTCCTCAGCTGTTTCTTGTCTGCCACTCCCTACCTCCTTATATTCTCCCCTCACACTTCTCTAGTTGCCAGTTATAGAGCTTCCTGCCTGGACATCTATACTGACCCACTGGAGTGGTGAATCCTGGTTGTCGTTCCTGAGTGCTACCCTCCGGATCCCTGTTGGGCTTATTGTTGTCTCCTGTTGTCACCCACCTGGGAATATATGTTGAGTCTGTGTTGTCTGTCCTCCCCTTGGTGTTTTCCCTTAGAGTTAGTGGTGCGGACTAGTGTTCCCATCGCCCTGTTCACTACCTAGGGCTCAGCTCAGGGAAAGCCAGGGCTTTAGGCACGTGATCGGCGTACGGGTGAGGAACCCGTCTAGGGACGTCAGGGCAGCCAGGTGCCAGCCGCCAGGTGAGTCAGGGGTCACCATCTTCCCTCTCACTTGGGCAGGGCCTTCCTCGTTCCCTCCCTCTGTGTCACGTATGTGATAGCCACGCCGACCGTGATATTATAACTGGCCCTTACTTTTTGAGAAAAAATAAAATAAAAAATTATATAATTTTTTATTTGTTTTTTTTTTTTTTCTCCCTCTCTACTTAGAATCCAATATGGATCCTATTGATGCCTTGGCAGAACAGCTTCAAAGCTTGTCTTTGGAGGTGGCAGGATTGAAGGCGTCTGTTCTCCAACAACAGCAGCAAATGCAGCAGACCGCACCCCCAGCGGTTGCTATGGGTAACCAGGTTGTCACAGAACCCAAGGTTGCTCTTCCCGACAGATTTTCTGGTGGAAGGGACAAATTTGCGACGTTCCGTGAGGCCTGCAAATTATATTTTAAGTTACGCCCTTACTCCTCAGGTCATGAAGAACAGCGGGTAGGGATTGTCATTTCCCTGCTTCAGGGGGATCCGCAATCCTGGGCGTCCTCGTTACCCCCTGGTTCTCAGGCTCTTCGGTCAGTGGAGGGATTTTTTGGGGCTTTGGGTCTCATATATGATGACCCTGACCGAGTCGCCCTGGCTGAGTCGAAGTTACGGAGACTCCTACAGGGAGATCGGTCAGCAGAGGAATATTGCTCAGAGTTCCGTAGGTGGGCTACGGATACTCAGTGGAACGACCCGGCTCTCAGGAGTCAGTTCTGCTCTGGGTTATCTGAAAGGGTTAAGGATGCACTGGCGCTGTATGAGACCCCCCTTTCCCTTGATGCTGTTATGTCCCTCTCTATCAGAATAGATAGACGTCTTAGGGAGAGATCGAAAATTCCGGAGCAATTGGTTACCTCTCCCAAGCAACAGTCAGCCTGTACTCACTTAGATGAGCCTATGCAGCTAGGCGGAACTTCTCGTCAGGTCCGTCCTCCCGAGGTTCGCCGTAGGGGGGGGCTTGTTTTTTCTGTGGGGGGAGGGGTCATTTCATTAATGTCTGTCCCTCCTTTCTCAAAAACAAAAGACCGTCGGAAAACTACTAACCCCGGGCTGTGCGGAGGATGTCAGCCGGGGGGTATACGTTTCCTCCATACGAACATCTCAATTTGTGTTACCAGCGGTCATTGTTTTTGGTGTTAAGACGGAGTCTATTTCTGTTTTTCTAGACAGTGGAGCAGGGGTAAACTTGATTGATGCCCATTTTGCCCGCACTATGGGTTTGTCTCTCTGTACGCTGCAGAGACCTATTCCCGTATTCGCTATAGATTCTGCTCCTCTGTCTCAGAGAAACCTCACCCACATTGTTCGTAATTTACACCTTCGGGTAGGGGACCACCATAATGAGTGTCTTTCATGTTACGTTCTGGAGGGCCTTCCCTCTCCGGTGGTATTGGGTCTTCCCTGGTTGGTAGCGCACAATCCAGTGGTGGATTGGCAGGCCAGGGAGATATTGGAGTGGAGTGAGCATTGCAGAGAGAATTGCTTAAATAACAATTGCTTAATCACCTCCATAGCTTCCCTACCTACATTTATTTCGGACTTTGAGGACGTTTTTTCTGAAAAGGGTTGTCAGAAACTACCACCTCATCGTCCTTATGATTGCCCGGTTAACCTGATTCCCGGGGCAAAATTACCCAAGTCCAGGTTGTATAATCTTTCGGGTCCCGAGAGACAAGCCATGAAAGATTATATCTCCAAGAGTCTGGCTAAGGGACACATCAGACCCTCTTCTTCACCCGTGGCTGCAGGGTTTTTCTTTGTTAAAAAGAAAGATGGGGGCCGGCGTCCTTGCTTAGATTTCCGTGAGTTAAACCAGATAACCATCCGTGACCCATACCCTCTTCCTCTCATTCCTGACCTTTTTAATCAGATTGCGGGTGCTAAGTGGTTCTCCAAACTTGATCTTAGGGGGGCCTACAATCTGATTCGTATCAGGGAAGGGGATGAGTGGAAGACAGCTTTTAACACCCCTGAGGGGCCTTATGAAAATCTAGTTATGCCTTTCGGTCTGACCAATGCCCCTGCTGTCTTCCAACATTTCGTTAATGATATTTTTAGTCATCTCATCGGCAGGTTTGTAGTCATATACCTAGATGATATCTTAATCTATTCGGCTGATCTGAAAACACATGAGGTGCATGTCAGGCAAGTACTGCAGGTCCTACGGACCAATAAATTATATGCGAAAATTGAAAAATGTGTCTTCGCTGTTCAGGAATTACAGTTCCTGGGATATCTATTATCTGCTTCAGGTTTCCGCATGGATCCTGGGAAGGTCCAGGCAATTTTAGATTGGGATCTTCCTGAGAACCTTAAAGCCCTACAACGGTTTTTGGGTTTCGCTAATTTCTATAGAAAGTTCATTAAAAATTATTCAGTGATCGTTAAACCCCTTATCGACATGACTAGGAAGGGGACGGATTTTTCCAAATGGTCTGACGCCGCTAAAGATGCATTTTCCTCTCTAAAGGAGAGGTTTACCTCGGCACCTGTTCAAATTCAACCTGATGTCTCCCAGCCTTTTATTGTCGAGGTAGATGCGTCAGAGGTGGGAGTGGGAGCTGTATTGTCTCAGGGTCCATCTCCTGGCAAATGGCGTCCTTGCGCTTTCTTTTCCAAAAAATTATCTTCTGCGGAGAAGAATTATGATATTGGAAATAGGGAACTGTTGGCGATTAAACTGGCGCTTGAAGAGTGGCGTCACTTCTTAGAGGGAGCAATCCACCCCATCACGGTGATTACGGATCACAAGAACCTTCTGTACCTAGAATCGGCTAAGCGTCTCACCCCTAGACAAGCTAGGTGGTCGCTATTCTTTACCAGATTTAACTTTGTAATCACCTATCGTCCTGGGGCAAAAAATACCAAGGCAGACGCATTATCTCGTAGTTTCCCTGGAGGGGGTAATGTTTGTGATCCGGTACCTATTTTACAAAGAGGAGTGGTTGTCTCTGCTGTACACTCTGTTCTAGATGGAAAGGTGTTAGAGGCTCAGGGGGACGCCCCGGCCTCTTGCCCCTCAGAGAAATTGTTTGTACCGTTAAACCTGCGTCTTGAATTATTAAAAGAACATCATAATTCGGCACTTGCTGGACACCCGGGTAGTAAAGCAACCTTGGAGCTTTTATCTCGTCGTTTTTGGTGGCCAAGGTTGCGTCAGGATGTAATGGATTTCGTGTCTACTTGTTCTACTTGTGCACGCGCGAAAGTCTCTCATACACGTCCAGCAGGGTCTTTATTGCCACTTTTCATCCCCAATAGGCCATGGACACATCTGTCAATGGATTTCATCACTGACTTACCGTTGTCGGCGGGTAAAACAGTTATCTTGGTAGTAGTAGACAGGTTTAGCAAAATGGTACACTTTATTGCGCTACCCGCACTTCCTAATGCTAAAACTCTCGCTCAGGTGTTTATCAGTGAAATCGTGAAGCTTCACGGGGTCCCTTCCGATGTGGTTTCGGATCGGGGAACCCAGTTTATTTCTAAGTTTTGGAAAGCTTTTTGTTCCCGTTTGGGGGTTCACTTGTCCTTTTCCTCAGCTTTCCATCCTCAGTCGAATGGACAGACTGAGCGTACCAACCAAAACCTAGAAACATATTTAAGGTGTTTTGTGTCTGAAAACCAAGAGTTGTGGTCATCATATTTACCGTTAGCTGAGTTTGCCATAAATAATCATTATCAGGAGTCCACTGGCAAGTCACCATTCCTTGGTGCATACGGTTTTCATCCCCAATTTTGTACTTTCAAAGAGGGGGGGTCTTCTGGGGTTCCCGAAGAGGAAAGGTTTTCTTCATCTCTTTCATCGGTATGGCAGAAGGTGCAAGTTAACTTGAAAAAGATGAGTGGTAAATATAAATGCATGGCCGATAAGAAACGGTCGCCAGGTCCGGACCTAGGAGTGAATGACTATGTGTGGTTGTCTACTAGGAATATTAAGTTGAAGGTTCCTTCTTGGAAACTGGGTCCTAGGTTCATTGGTCCCTATAAAATAGTAGCCGTCATTAACCCTGTGGCTTTTCGCCTGGAGCTACCTCAGACTTTTAAGATCCATAACGTCTTCCATAAATCGTTACTCAAGAAGTATGTTCCACCTCTAGAACCATCGCCGCTGCCACCTCCTCCTGTCATTGTGGCTGGTAATCTGGAGTTTCAAATAGCCAGAATTGTTGATTCTCGTCGGGTCCGCCGCTCTCTTCAGTATCTGGTGCATTGGAGGGGTTACGGTCCCGAGGAAAGAATGTGGGTTCCAGCGTCAGAGGTAAACGCCAACAGGTTAATTCAGACTTTCCATGCCTCTCATCCGGAGAGACCTGGTCCTGAGTGTCCGGAGGCCCCTCGTGAAAGGGGGGGTACTGTCACGAGGGTATCAAGAGCCACGTCTGACTCCGTTATACCCGGGGTCAGGAAGTCGCAGCGGGTGGCTGCGCGCTCTATATCTAAAGATCCCGTTGTTTCTTAGTGATTGTTTTCTGTGTTTGCCTTGCTATCCTTTTTGTCTCTCTCAGGGATCCGTAGCTTCTCCTCCTCAGCTGTTTCTTGTCTGCCACTCCCTACCTCCTTATATTCTCCCCTCACACTTCTCTAGTTGCCAGTTATAGAGCTTCCTGCCTGGACATCTATACTGACCCACTGGAGTGGTGAATCCTGGTTGTCGTTCCTGAGTGCTACCCTCCGGATCCCTGCTGGGCTTATTGTTGTCTCCTCTTGTCGCCCACCTGGGAATATATGTTGAGTCTGTGTTGTCTGTCCTCCCCTTGGTTGTTTTCCCTTAGAGTTAGTGGTGCGGACTAGTGTTCCCATCGCCCTGTTCACTACCTAGGGCTCAGCTCAGGGAAAGCCAGGGCTTTAGGCACGTGATCAGCGTACGGGTGAGGAACCCGTCTAGGGACATCAGGGCAGCCAGGTGCCAGCCGCCAGGTGAGTCAGGGGTCACCATCTTCCCTCTCACTTGGGCAGGGCCTTCCTCGTTCCCTCCCTCTGTGTCACGTATGTGATAGCCACGCCGACCATGATAATAACTGAGGTTGTTGTTAGGTCAACAAGTCAGGAGGATGACCAGAGTGAGAAAGTGGAAGAGGAGGTGCTGGACGATGAAGTAACTGACCCAACCTGGGAAGGTGGCAAGCTGACCGAGGACAGCAGTACAAAGGGGAAGGGATCTGCAGCACTGCAACAGGCTGGAAGAGGCAGTGGGGGGGTGTGAAGGTGGGCCACACCAAACAGGCCCGCAACTGTTCCCCGGAGCACCCCCTTGCGGCAATCTCCCTTGCCAAAGGGAGACCATAGCACTAAATGCGCACCTTTCCAAATTGCTGGCCCTGGAAATGTTGCTATTTAGGCTTGTGGACACTGAGGCTTTCCGCAGCCTGATGGCAGTGGCTGTCCCGTGGTACTCTGTCCCCAGCCGCCAATATTTTTTACGGTGTGCCTTCCCAGCCTTACAACAGCATGTGTCCTGTAACATCACCCGTGCCCTGACCAACGTAGTTATTGGGAAGTTTCACATAACGACTGACACATGGACAAGTGCTTTTGGCCAGGGACGCTACATTTCCTTGATGGCACACTGGGTAAAAGTTGTGGAGGCCGGGAGCGAGTCGTACCCTGGGATGACACAGGCGTTATCGAAGCCAAGTATTGCGGGCCCTACTTCCATCAGGGTTTCCGCCATCACCTACGTTAGTGGCTGCAACCCCCCCCCCCCCTTTTCCTCCTCCTCCACTTCCACCTCTGAATTATCATCTTGCAGCACCAGTCAGCCATGTCAGTAGCTGAAAGCAATGTAGCACTGCATTAGGGAAGCGGCAACAGGCCGTGCTTAAACTGATCTGCTTAGGTGACAAACAGCACACCGCCGCAGAGCTGTGGCAGGGGATAAGGGACCAGACTGAGCTGTGGCTCTCGTCACTCAACCTACAACCAGGCATGGTTGTGTCTGATAATGGCCGTAACTTGGTGGCGGCTTTGGAGCTCGGCAAGCTCACACACATACCATGCCTATCCCACATGTTCAACCTGGTGGTTCAGCGGTTTCTCAAAACCTACCCCAATTTGCCTGAGCTACTGGTGAAGGTGCGCCACGTGTGTGCCGATTTCCAGAAGTCATCGACAGCTGCTGCTGGTCTGCTAACGCTGCAGCAGCGCTTGTAATTGTCAGCTCACTGACTGTTGTGCAACGTGAGCATGCACTGGAACTCCACATTCCACATTTTGGCCAGGCTTTGTGATCAGCAGAGGGCAGTAATGGAATACCAGTTGCAGCATGGTTGTCACCTTTCCAGTCAGCTTCCGCTCTTTACAAGCGATGATTGGGCATTAATGTCTGACCTCTGTGAGGTTTTACGCAACTTTGGGAAATCAACACAGATGGTGAGCGGCGATTATTAGCGTGACCATCCCACTTCTGTGTCTACTCAAACGCTTGCTGCTCACAATTAAGGCGGACGTTTTGCATGTGGAAGAGATGGAAATTGGGGAAGACAGTACACAGGGTGATAGTCAGACCACCCTAAGTTTGTCTTCTCAGCGCAAATTGGATGATGATGATGAGGAGGAGGAGAAGCAGGAGATGGTTGCCTCCACTACAGATGGTAGTACCCATGGAATTTTTATTCCATCTGTTCAGCGTGGATGGGTAGAAGAGGAGGAAGAGGATGAAGAGATTGAGAGTCATCCTCCTGATGAGGACAGCAAAGTCTTGTCTGTTGGGACTCTGGCACACATGGCTGACTTTATGTTAGGCTGCTTATCCCGTGACCCTCGCGTCGTATGCATTTTGGCCAATACCGATTATTGGTTGTTCACCCTTCTCAACCAGCGCTACAAAGAGAACTTCTCATCTCTCATTCCTGTGGTGGAGAGGATGAGCAAAATGGTGCAATACCAGAAGGTCCTTGTGTAAAAATTGCTCCAAAGATTTCCAGCTGACAACGCTGGCTGCGGAGTACGTAGTTCCTTGGCCAAACGAGGAGGGGAGACGAGGGGAACACACAGCAGTTCCAACAGAGGCAGGGCAACACTCTGCAAGGCCTGGGACAGTTTTATAACACCCCGCCAGCACACTCAACCTGATGCGCGGCCTAGTGTCACAAGGATTGAAAAATATTGGAAGATGGTGAAGGAGTACGTAGCAGACCGTGTTATCTTCCTCAGTGATCCCTCTGTGCCTTACAAGTATTGGGTGTCCAAGCTGGACACGTGGCACCAACTGGCGCTCTACGCCTTCCAGGTGCTGGCCTGCCCTGCCACCAGCGTTTTGTCAGAATGTGTATTTAGTGCTGCTGGGGGCATAATAACTGATAAGCGCATCCGCCTGTCAACTGAAAATGGTGACCGATTGACTCATAAAAATAAACAAGGCCTGGATTGCCCCTGACGTCTCTACCCCACCAGAGGAAAGTGGCTGAACATAAAGGAACTCTATATGTGGCTTTTATGGTGTATTCAATACACTGTAATCCCATGCACCCCTTCCACCACTAAAAAGGGTATACACTGCGTGCAGAATTATTAGGCAAATGAGTATTTTGACCACAT
Source organism: Bufo bufo (assembly GCF_905171765.1). Lineage (NCBI taxonomy): Eukaryota > Metazoa > Chordata > Amphibia > Anura > Bufonidae > Bufo > Bufo bufo. The sequence continues at coordinate 122,884,809 of NC_053396.1, read as the reverse complement.
CATCCTCTTTATGCATGTTGTCTTACTCCAAGCTGTATAGGCTCGAAAGCCTACTACCAATTAAGCATATTAGGTGATGTGCATCTCTGTAATGAGAAGGGGTGTGGTCTAATGACATCAACACCCTATATTAGGTGTGCATAATTATTAGGCAACTTCCTTTCCTTTGGCAAAATGGGTCAAAAGAAGGACTTGACAGGCTCAGAAAAGTCAAAAATAGTGAGATATCTTGCAGAGGGATGCAGCACTCTTAAAATTGCAAAGCTTCTGAAGCGTGATCATCGAACAATCAAGCGTTTCATTCAAAATAGTCAACAGGGTCGCAAGAAGCGTGTGGAAAAACCAAGGCGCAAAATAACTGCCCATGAACTGAGAAAAGTCAAGCGTGCAGCTGCCAAGATGCCACTTGCCACCAGTTTGGCCATATTTCAGAGCTGCAACATCACTGGAGTGCCCAAAAGCACAAGGTGTGCAATACTCAGAGACATGGCCAAGGTAAGAAAGGCTGAAAGACGACCACCACTGAACAAGACACACAAGCTGAAACGTCAAGACTGGGCCAAGAAATATCTCAAGACTGATTTTTCTAATGTTTTATGGACTGATGAAATGAGAGTGAGTCTTGATGGGCCAGATGGATGGGCCCGTGGCTGGATTGGTAAAGGGCAGAGAGCTCCAGTCCGACTCAGACGCCAGCAAGGTGGAGGTGGAGTACTGGTTTGGGCTGGTATCATCAAAGATAAGCCTGTGGGGCCTTTTCGGGTTGAGGATGGAGTCAAGCTCAACTCCCAGTCCTACTGCCAGTTTCTGGAAGACACCTTCCTAAAGCAGTGGTACAGGAAGAAGTCTGCATCCTTCAAGAAAAACATGATTTTCATGCAGGACAATGCTCCATCACACGCGTCCAAGTACTCCACAGCGTGGCTGGCAAGAAAGGGTATAAAAGAAGAAAATCTAATGACATGGCCTCCTTGTTCACCTGATCTGAACCCCATTGAGAACCTGTGGTCCATCATCAAATGTGAGATTTACAAGGAGGGAAAACAGTACACCTCTCTGAACAGTGTCTGGGAGGCTGTGGTTGCTGCTGCACGCAATGTTGATGGTGAACAGATCAAAACACTGAAAGAATCCATGGATGGCAGGCTTTTGAGTGTCCTTGCAAAGAAAGGTGGCTATATTGGTCACTGATTTGTTTTTGTTTTGTTTTTGAATGTCAGAAATTTATATTTGTGAATGTTGAGATGTTATATTGGTTTCACTGGTAAAAATAAATAATTGAAATGGTATATATTTGTTTTTTGTTAAGTTGCCTAATAATTATGCACAGTAATAGTCACCTGCACACACAGATATCCCCCTAAAATAGCTAAAACTAAAAACAAACTAAAAACTACTTCCAAAAATATTCAGCTTTGATATTAATGAGTTTTTTGGGTTCATTGAGAACATGGTTGTTGTTCAATAATAAAATTAATCCTCAAAAATACAACTTGCCTAATAATTCTGCACTCCCTGTATGGTTCAATCTCCCTTTTCTCGTCCTCCTCCATCATATCAACATGCTTATTAGGCTGCCCTCGCTCCTAATGTTTTAGAGGGTCACCAGCATGCCCTGCCCATAATGTTTTTGAGGGTCACCAGCAGGCCCTCAACCATAATGTTTTTGAGGGTCACCAGCAGGCCCTCATTCATAATGTTTTAGAGGGTCACCAGCAGGCCCTCGCCCATAATGTTTTTGAGGTTCACCAGCAGGCCCTCATCCATAATGTTTTAGAGGGTTACCAGCAGGCCCTCGCCCCTAATGTTTTAGATGGTAAGATCAGCAGCAGGCACTCGCACCTAATGTTTGAGAGGGTCAGATCAGCAGCAGGCCCTCACCCCTAATGTTTTAGATGGTCAGCTCAGCAACAGACCCTCACACCTAATGTTTTTAGATGGTCAGATCAGCAGCAGGCACTCACCCTTAATGTTTTAGAGGGTTAGCTCAGCAGCAGGCCCTCGCCCCAATGTTTTAGAAGGTCAGATCAGCAGCAGGCACTCGCCCCTAATCTTTTAGATGGTCAGCTCAGCAACAGAGCCTCACCCCGAATGTTTTAGATGGTCAGATCAGCAGCAGGCTCTCGCCCCTAATGTTTTAGATGGTCAGATCAGCAGCAGGCACTCGCCCCAATGTTTTAGAAGGTCAGATCAGCAGCAGGCCTTTGCCCCTAATGTTGTAGAGGGTCAGCTCAGCAGCAAAACCTCACCCCTAATGTTTTAGATGGTCAGATCAGCAGGCCCTTGCTCCAATAGTTTTTGAGGGTCACCAGCAGGCCATCAAACATAATTTTTCAAGGGTGTGTATGATGCCCTCCTTTATGTGTAATAAAGGGGGTATTGTAGTGCCGGTTCCTTGTAATTTTTGGCAGCCCTTTCACTTAGTGCATAGGCTTTATGAGTGTAGGAGTTCCACTACCTGAACAATTGTACCACAATGTGAATGAGGCCCTCCTTTATGTGATATATACAGGTTGTATCGGAATGCCTCTTCCTTGAAATTTTCGGCAGCACTTGCACCTGCGCCGCTGACAAAGAATTGGGTGAACACAATGCTTCCTCCTCCTCGGTTCCACGTTCAGCATAGTTGGCTGCTGTTCCTGGTCCCAAGAAATCAGACAGCACAAGAGAACCAGTTCCTCCTCAGCCATGATACAACAGAAAATTGTAGCTAGAAACCAATGTCTGCAAAAACACAGGATTCCATGCAACAAGCTGCATAAAATGGAGTCACAACTATCACATGACCAAGTTAAATAGGGGGAATGAAAAAGGGGATTTGTGTAAAAATTATGATGTAAAATCTTTTTTTTTTTGTAGGTGTTAACAAATTTAGGCCTAAACATTTTCATTTATTAATGTCTCCACACATTTTTTTTTTTTTTTTTTTCCGGGGGTGGTGGGGTGGGGGTGGGAAGGTGTATTATGTTCAAACCAGCATATACATGATTATTACACCAATACACAAGGTATTGCACAAAATTATCTGAGTGATAATAAATTTAGGCCTAAATACAGTATGTGTCACGGTCCCTCAGGTGACTGATATCAGGAAATCAAGGAGATTGGCTGAGCGTGGAGGAATCTAACAGCCTCCTTGATTTCTCTTGATTCTGTGTTGATAGGGTTAATGCCCACTTCCCTTTTCTCAGCTGTTGCTCAGTGGTCATCACTTCTATCCTTTATAGTCTGACCCCACCCTTCTGACTATGCGATAGATAGCTTCATTTGGGTTTGGCTGAGCTGGTGTGAGTTTGTCTCTGGTGTTCCTGCTCGTCCATCGCTACAGAAGTTAAGTGTCACGTTTGTTTGTGTTTGTTATATTCTCTGTTGTTTGTATCTGGGCCTGAGACAGAGACTTCCATTCGTCACTCCCGGACAGATTTTCTGGGGGTAGTGACAATTTCATTCGGTTCAGGGAATCGTGTAAGTTGTACTTTAACCACCTCAGCCCCCAGTGCTTAAACACCCTGAAAGACCAGGCCACTTTTTACACTTCTGACCTACACTACTTTCACCGTTTATTGCTCGGTCATGCAACTTACCACCCAAATGAATTTTACCTCCTTTTCTTCTCACTAATAGAGCTTTCATTTGGTGGTATTTCATTGCTGCTGACATTTTTACTTTTTTTGTTATTAATCGAAATTTAACGATTTTTTTGCAAAAAAATGACATTTTTCACTTTCAGTTGTAAAATTTTGCAAAAAAAACGACATCCATATAGAAATTTTGCTCTAAATTTATAGTTCTACATGTCTTTGATAAAAAAAAAATGTTTGGGTAAAAAAAAAATGGTTTGGGTAAAAGTTATAGCGTTTACAAACTATGGTACAAAAATGTGAATTTCCGCTTTTTGAAGCAGCTCTGACTTTCTGAGCACCTGTCATGTTTCCTGAGGTTCTACAATGCCCAGACAGTACAAACACCCCACAAATGACCCCATTTCTGAAAGTACACACCCTAAGGTATTCGCTGATGGGCATAGTGAGTTCATAGAACTTTTTATTTTTTGTCACAAGTTAGCGGAAAATGATGATTTTTTTTTTTTTTTTTTTTTTTCCTTACAAAGTCTCATATTCCACTAACTTGTGACAAAAAATAAAAACTTCTATGAACTCACTATGCCCATCAGCGAATACCTTGGGGTCTCTTCTTTCCAAAATGGGGTCACTTGTGGGGTAGTTATACTGCCCTGGCATTCTAGGGGCCCAAATGTGTGGTAAGGAGTTTGAAATCAAATTCTGTAAAAAATGACCTGTGAAATCCGAAAGGTGCTCTTTGGAATATGGGCCCCTTTGCCCACCTAGGCTGCAAAAAAGTGTCACACATCTGGTATCTCCGTACTCAGGAGAAGGTGGGGAATGTGTTTTGGGGTGTCATTTTATATATACCCATGCTGGGTGAGAGAAATATCTTGGCAAAAGACAACTTTTCCCATTTTTTTATACAAAGTTGTCATTTGACCAAGATATTTATCTCACCCAGCATGGGTATATGTAAAAAGACACCCCAAAACACATTCCTCAACTTCTCCTGAGTACGGGGATACCAGATGTGTGACACTTTTTTGCAGCCTAGGTGGGCAAAGGGGCCCATATTCCAAAGAGCACCTTTCGGATTTCACTCCTCATTTTTTCCTGAATTTGATTTCAAACTCCTTACCACACATTTGGGCCCCTAGAATACCAGGGCAGTATAACTACCCCACAAGTGACCCCATTTTGGAAAGAAGACACCCCAAGGTATTCCGTGAGGGGCATGGCGAGTTCCTAGAATTTTTTATTTTTTGTCACAAGTTAGTGGAAAATGATGATTTTTTTTTTTTTTTTTTTTTTCATACAAAGTCTCATATTCCACAAACTTGTGACAAAAAATAAAAACTTCCATGAACTCACTATGCCCATCAGCGAATACCTTGGGGTCTCTTCTTTCCAAAATGGGGTCACTTGTGTGGTAGTTATACTGCCCTGGCATTCTAGGGGCCCAAATGTGTGGTAAGTAGGTAAATGACCTGTGAAATCCGAAAGGTGCTCTTTGGAATGTGGGCCCCTTTGCCCACCTAGGCTGCAAAAAAGTGTCACACATCTGGTATCCCCGTATTCAGGAGAAGTTGAGGAATGTGTTTTGGGGTGTCTTTTTACATATACCCATGCTGGGTGAGATAAATATCTTGGTCAAATGCCAACTTTGTATAAAAAAATGGGAAAAGTTGTCTTTTGCCAAGATATTTCTCTCACCCAGCATGGGTATATGTAAAATGACACCCCAAAACACATTCCCCAACTTCTCCCGATTACGGAGATACCAGATGTGTGACACTTTTTTGCAGCCGAGGTGGGCAAAGGGGCCCATATTCAAAAGAGCACCTTTCGGATTTCACAGGTCATTTTTTACAGAATTTGATTTCAAACTCCTTACCACACATTTGGGCCCCTAGAATGCCAGGGCAGTATAACTACCCCACAAGTGACCCCATTTTGGAAAGAAGAGACCCCAAGGTATTCGCTGATGGGCAAAGTGAGTTCATGGAAGTTTTTATTTTTTGTCACAAGTTAGTGGAATATGAGACTTTGTATGAAAAAAAAAAAAAAAAAAAAAATAAGCATTTTCCACTAACTTGTGACAAAAAATAAAAAATTCTAGGAACTCGCCATGCCCCTCACAGAATACCTTGGGGTGTCTTCTTTCCAAAATGGGGTCACTTGTGGGGTAGTTATACTGCCCTGGCATTTTCCAGGGGCCCTAATGTGTGGTAAGTAGGTAAATGACCTGTGAAATCCTAAAGGTGCTCTTTGGAATATGGGCCCCTTTGCCCACCTAGGCTGCAAAAAAGTGTCACACATCTGGTATCGCCGTATTCAGGAGAAGTTGGGGAATGTGTTTTGGGGTGTCATTTTACATATACCCATGCTGGGTGAGAGAAATATCTTGGCAAAAGACAACTTTTCCCATTTTTTTATACAAAGTTGGCATTTGACCAAGATATTTCTCTCACCCAGCATGGGTATATGTAAAATGACACCCCAAAACACATTCCCCAACTTCTCCTGAGTACGGCGATACCAGATGTGTGACACTTTTTTGCAGCTTAGATGCGCAAAGGTGCCCAAATTCCTTTTAGGAGGGCATTTTTAGACATTTGGATACCAGACTTCTTCTCACGCTTTGGGGCCCCTAGAATGCCAGGGCAGTATAAATACCCCACATGTGACCCCATTTTGGAAAGAAGACACCCCAAGGTATTCAATGAGGGGCATGGCGAGTTCATAGAAATTTTTTTTTTTTGGCACAAGTTAGCGGAAATTGATATTTTTAATTTTTTTCTCACAAAGTCTCCCGTTCCGCTAACTTGGGACAAAAATTTCAATCTTTCATGGACTCAATATGCCCCTCACGGAATACCTGGGGGTGTCTTCTTTCCGAAATGGGGTCACATGTGGGGTATTTATACTGCCCTGGCATTCTAGGGGCCCTAAAGCGTGAGAAGAAGTCTGGAATATAAATGTCTAAAAAATTTTACGCATTTGGATTCCGTGAGGGGTATGGTGAGTTCATGTGAGATTTTATTTTTTGACACAAGTTAGTGGAATATGAGACTTTGTAAGAAAAAAAAAATAAAATTCTGCTAACTTGGGCCAAAAAAATATCTGAATGGAGCCTTACAGAGGGGTGCTAAATGACAGGGGGGTGATAAATGACAGGGGGGTGATCAATGACAGGGGGGTGATCAATGACAGGGGGGTGATCAATGACAGGGGGGTGATCAAGGACAGGGGGGTGATCAGGGAGTCTATATGGGGTGATAACCACAGTCATTGATCACGCCCGTGTAAGGCTTCATTCAGACGTCCGGATGCGTTTTGCGGATCCGATCCATCTATCAGTGCATCCGTAAAAATCATGCGGACATCTGAATGGAGCTTTACAGGGGGGTAATCAATGACAGGGGGGTGATCAGGGAGTCTATATGGGGTGATCACCACAGTCATTGATCATGCCCCTGTAAGGCTTCATTCAGACGTCCGGATGCGTTTTGCGGATCGGATCCATCTATCAGTGCATCCGTAAAAATCATGCGGACATCTGAATGGAGCTTTACAGGGGGGTAATCAATGACAGGGGGGTGATCAATGACAGGGGGGTGATCAGGGAGTCTATATGGGGTGATCACCACAGTCATTGATCATGCCCCTGTAAGGCTTCATTCAGACGTCCGGATGCGTTTTGCGGATCGGATCCATCTATCAGTGCATCCGTAAAAATCATGCGGACATCTGAATGGAGCTTTACAGGGGGGTAATCAATGACAGGGGGGTGATCACCACAGTCATTGATCATGCCCCTGTAAGGCTTCATTCAGACGACCGGATGCGTTTTGCGGATCCGATCCATGTATCAGTGCATCCGTAAAAATCATGCGGACATCTGAATGGAGCTTTACAGGGGGTGATCAATGACAGGGGTGTAATCAATGACAGGGGGGTGATCAGGGAGTCTATATGGGGTGATAACCACAGTCATTGATCATGCCCCTGTAAGGCTTCATTCAGACGTCCGGATGCGTTTTGCGGATCCGATCCATCTATCAGTGCATCCGTAAAAATCATGCGGACATCTGAATGGAGCTTTACAGGGGGGTAATCAATGACAGGGGGGTAATCAATGACAGGGGGGTGATCAGGGAGTCTATATGGGGTGATCACCACAGTCATTGATCATGCCCCTGTAAGGCTTCATTCAGACGTCCGGATGCGTTTTGCGGATCCGATCCATCTATCAGTGCATCCGTAAAAATCATGCGGACATCTGAATGGAGCTTTACAGGGGGGTAATCAATGACAGGGGGGTGATCACCACAGTCATTGATCATGCCCCTGTAAGGCTTCATTCAGACGACCGGATGCGTTTTGCGGATCCGATCCATGTATCAGTGCATCCGTAAAAATCATGCGGACATCTGAATGGAGCTTTACAGGGGGGTAATCAATGACAGGGGGGTAATCAATGACAGGGGGGTGATCAGGGAGTCTATATGGGGTGATCACCACAGTCATTGATCATGCCCCTGTAAGGCTTCATTCAGACGTCCGGATGCGTTTTGCGGATCCGATCCATCTATCAGTGGATCCGTAAAAATCATGCGGACGTCTGAATGGAGCTTTACAGGGGGTTGATCAATGACAGGGGGGTAATCAATGACAGGGGGGTGATCAGGGAGTCTATATGGGGTGATCAGGGGTGATTAGGGGTGATCAGGGGCTAATAAGGGGTTAATAAGTGATGGGGGGGGGGTGTAGTGTAGTGTAGTGGTGCTTGGTGCTACTTTACTGAGCTACCTGTGTCCTCTGGTGGTCGATCCAAACAAAGGGGACCACCAGAGGACCAGGTAGCAGGTATATTAGACGCTGTTATCAAAACAGCGTCTAATATACCTGTTAGGGGTTAAAAAAAACACATCTCCAGCCTGCCAGCGAACGATCGCCGCTGGCAGGCTGGAGATCAACTCTCTTACCTTCCGTTCCTGTGAGCGCGCGCGCCTGTGTGCGCGCGTTCACAGGAAATCTCGCGTCTCGCGAGATGACGCGTATATGCGTGACTGTGCGCAGCGCTGCCACCTCCGGAACGCGATCCTGCGTTAGGCGGTCCGGAGGTGGTTAAGCTGCGCCCATACTCTTCTGGGGATGAGTGTCAACATGTGGGTATGATCATTTCTTTGCTTAAGGATGATGTACAGGCTTTTTCTCTGCCGACCGGATCACCGTCCCTCCAGTTGGTAGATGAATGTTTTAGAGCCTTGGGTCTTATTTATGATGAGCCGGATCGGATCTCTCAGGCTGAGACCAAGTTACATGGTTTACGGCAGGAAGAACGCTCCGCGGAAATCTATTGCTCTGAATTTAGGAGATGGGCTTCGGAACGGAGTGGAATGATTCTGCTCTCCATAGCCAGTTCTGTCAGGGTCTATCTGAGAGGCTGCAGGATGCGTTGGCCTTTCATGAAAAACCTGAGTCATTGGAAGCAGCTATGTCCCTTGCTGTACGTCTGGATAGACGCTTGAGGGGGAGATCTAAGGGTCCCTAGGACGTACTGTCAAATAAGGTGGCTGCTTCCTTTGACACTTATGGTAAAGAGACACCTGTGGTTACACCTTGTGAGGAGCCTATGCAGTTGGGAGGAGCTACTCCTGGGACTGCTGGTAAGAGCTCTGGTCATATGAAAGGAGTCTGTTTTTGTTGTGGAAAAAAGGGACATTCTGTGAATATTTGTCTGTACATTCAGCGTCAAGGTGTAAACAAAAAAAACAAAAACGCTTAATCCACAAATTACTATTGGTGGTGTGGATGGGGAGCAAGAAAACGTACTTTTGTCATTTACTGGTAGTACCTGATTGCTCCTGTCTGTTGAGGTGGCGCTAGAGTCCAAAACTGTGGAAATCAAGGTATTTTTAACAGTGGGGCTGGGGTTAACCTGATTGATGGACAGTTTGTTAGTATTCATTGGTTGACTACTAGTGCAGTAGAGAAAAGCATTTCTGTCTTTGCAATTGATTTTGCACCTCTTACCCAAAAAATGCCTGTCGCAGTTGGTACATTACATCCATTTAAGAGTGGGTGATTTCCTTTAGGAATCTGTCTCATTTTATGTGTTGGATGGTCTGCCTGCTCTGATGGTTTTGGGCCTACCATGGTTAAGCAAACATAACTCTACCATCGACTGGCAAGTGAGACAGATTGTCGATTGGAGTGATTTTTGCAAAACAACTGTATTAATGCGTCTTTCTCTGTGGTCACCACTAAAACTGTACCCTTGTTTATTCCCAAATTTTCTGATGTGTTTTCTGAGAGTGGTAACCAGGAGTTACCCCCGCATCGGGAGTATGATTGTCCCGTCAATCTTATTCCTGCCAAAATCTCAGTTGTATAATCTTTCGGAGCCCGAAAGAAAGGCTATGCGAGAGTATATCACCGAGAGCTTGGCGAAGGGTCATATCAGACCATCCAAATCCCCAGTGGCTGCTGGGTTGTTCTTTGCAACAACAAAAAAAGATGGTACCCTTAGACCATGTCTGGACTTCCGTGTGCTCAACCGTATTTTCGTCCTTGATCCTAACCCCCTTCCTTTGATTCCGGATTTGTTTAGTCAGATTGTCGGTGCCAAGGTGTTCTCTAAATTGGATCTGAGGGGGACATATAATCTGGTAAGGATCAGGGAGGGGGATGAGTGGAAGACTGCATTTAATACCTCTTAGGGTCATTTTGAAAACCTGCTCATGCCCTTTGGGTTTAACAACGCTCCAGCTGTTTTTCAACACTTTATCAATGACATCTTTCATCATCTGGTGGGGAGATTTGTTATTGTATATCTGGATGACATACTAATTTATTCTCCAGACATGGAGACTCATAAGGATCATGTGAGACAGGTGTTACAGATCCTAAGAGAGAATAAATTGTATGCGAAGATGGAAAAATTGTTTTTTGCTTTCAGGAAGTGCTCTCACCCTCAGAAAGTCCATGCGGTGTTGGACTGGGATCGACCCGAAAATCTGAAAACGCTTATGCAGTTTTTGGGATTCACCAACTACTACCGTAATTTCATCTTGAACTATTCAACTTTGGTTAAACCTTTAACAGACATGACTAGGAAGGGGGTTGATTTCTCTGTTTGGTCTGAGGTGGCATTACAAGCTTTTTCTGCTGTGAAGAAATGTTTTGCTTCAGCCCCTATTCTGGTGCAACCGGACTTGTCTCAGCCATTCATTGTAGAGGTTGACGCATCCGAGGTAGGGGTGGGAACAGTTTTGTCGCAAGGTCCTTCACCTAGTAAATGGCGCCCATGTGCTTTTTTTCTCTAAAAAACTCTTGACTGCTGAGAGAAATTATGATGTGAGTAACAGGGAATTGCTGGCCATTAAGTTGGCTCTTGAAGAATGGCACCATTGGTTGGAAGGAGCAATTCATCCTATTACGGTAATTACTGATCACAAAAATCTGGCTTACCTTGAATCGGCTAAACGACTGAATCCAAGGCAGGCCAGATGGTCACTGTTTTTTACCAGATTTAACTTCATTGTGACCTACCGCCCCCTGGGGTTAAGAATGTCAAGGCGGATGCTTTGTCGCGCAGCTTTCCTGGAGGGGGATGGGGTGATTCTAAAGATCCTAGTCCTATTTTGTCTGAAGGGGTAGTCATATCCCAAGAGGATGCACCGGACTCTTGTCCTCCAGGGAAATTGTTCCTTCAGACTTACGTCACAAGGTATTTGAGGAACATCACTGTACTGTCTTGACTGGACACCCTGGGAGTAGATCAACTGTCGATCTCATCTCGCGCAGATTTTGGTGGCCAGAGCTGCGTAGGTATGTTGAGGACTATGTGTCAGCCTGTTGTAACTGTGTTCATGCTAAGGTGACACATACTCGGCCTTCTGGATCTCTTCTTCCGTTATCCATCCCGTCCAGACCTTGTTCGCATTTGTCCATGGACTTTATCATGGATTTACCGAATTCTTCCGGAAAAAACGTGATCCTGGTGGTAGTTGATCGGTTTAGCAAAATGGCACATTTTATAGCATTGCACGCTCTACCTAATGCCAAAACTCTTGCACAGGTGTTTGTCGATAACATTGTGAAACTACATGGCATTCCCTCTGATGCGGTGTCTGATCGGGGGACTCAGTTTATTTACAGATTCTGGAAAGCGTTCTGTACTCAACTGGCGGTACAATTGTCCTTTTTTTTTGGCTTTTCATTCTCAGTCAAACGGACAGACGGAGCGCAACAATCAGAATCTGGAGACTTACTTTTCTCAGCTGTTGCTCAGTGGTCATCACTTCTACCCTTTATAGTCTGATCCCACCCTTCTGACTATGCGGTAGATAGCTTCATTTGGGTTTGGCTGAGCTGGTGTGAATTTGTCTCTGTTGTTCCTGCTCGTCCGTCTCTACAGAAGTTAAGTGTCGCATTTGTTTGTATTTGTTATATTCCCTGTTGTTTGTATCTGCGCCTGAGACAGGGAGGAATGGTTTGTCTCTGGTCCTAACCTTTTCCAGGGCCTTATAGGAATATAAAGGCCTAGGTATCCTGCATATGAATATTCCTTTTTTCCGGGTCTATTCGTATTGATCGATAGGACCCCGATAAGGGTTGTCTAGGAGGTGAACTGTTTCTTCCCTAGGTTCCAGGCCCAGTTACTGTTCCCCCACACTGATTGTGACAATATTTTTCTGTTTATTTCTGTCTCCACATGTTTCCAATTAAAATGTTGTGTGTGAGTGTGTGTGTGGGGGAAATTATTAAAATTAGCATATATGTGATTACTACACCATCTCACCTATCTGAGAGGCTCAAATATGTCAGGGCTATGAAAGGGTTCCAAGTGAAAGACCGACAATGTGGGTAGTAGCAGCACAAGCTATTTGGACAGAAGTAGTAGTAGTAGGAAGCAGTTGTCCCTGCTGGCTTCGGAAAGGCATAACATTATTGTTGATGAGAAAGAGGATGAGATTGTGGATTGGATGACTCACTCCTCTTCTCAGTTGCAGAAATATGTTGAGGTGACTTTGGGGTCCAACACCGTTCCTTGGAGCCAGGGGTCACAGCGTTCCTTCTCCTCCTTGCAGCCCCAAAGAAGACTTTCAGTGGAGCTCTCTGTCTTCACTGCCCCTTGTTAGCCCAGTGTCTGTGCCAGTGCTGCTGCCTCTCCCCATGGGCACAGGCGCCGGGCTCCCTCTTTCCCTCCTGCTGCCATGTGCTATGCGGACAAGCATAGGCAGCAGGAAGCTCAACTGTTGTATCTGTGTTCCATGCCAGAGCTTACTTCCTGCTTGAGTCCTAAACTGTTTGGGCTTGCATGGGTGTGTCTCTCCTCCCTTGTGTGGCAGCACATAAACGCCCTCTCCCCAGCCTATGGCTTGATTGCAGGAAGTATTTAAAGGCACTTCCTTCCCCAAGAAGGCACCTGAGCAACTCTTAGGTTCCTAGCTTGTCTAGTTTCCTGTTTGAGCGAAGGTGTTCTGTTCTTTCTTGTCATTCTGTGTACCGGACTTTGGTTTACGTTTTACAAACTTTGCCTCCCCTCGGGAAAGTCTCTTCTCACCATCAGAGGGAGTTGGTCATGTGGGGCAGCAGTTTCTCACCCGCTGCTCATAACACCCCTTCCTAGTGCGGCACTTTCCTTTTTCCTAAGAAGTGGCAAGAAAACCCAACCACGCCCTACTGCAGAGAGTAAAGAGAGCCTCTCTGTTGATGACTTGTGTGAGAGAAGTCACAATTTGGACTGCCTGGAGGAGGAGTTTGGGGGAATCTAGGGACCCCCATGCATAGCTGTGTTGATGGTGATGATAATAGTGGCACCTGTATCTATGGCATTGGTGGTAGGGGCAGTGACAGTCGGGGAAAATGGAGAGAAGGAGAAGAGGGTCCAAAAGGCTACCATGATATCTCACAGTCTGATAAAAGTGGCAGGGAGGATGAGGACTCCGATAACAATTGTTTGCTGGACAGGACTTGGGAGCCAGATCGGGGTGCTAAGAAGGAGGTACAATGACTGGAAAAGGGCAGTGGTAGAAGCAAAAAAAAAAAACTGAGGTGATGTACCTCCCAAAGAACAGCCAGGGCCTTGTTTGCTTCAGGATCTGTTGATGCCGCTGACACTGTGGTTGTGTGAACCCCAAAACGTGCCAGAGCTCAGCCCAGCTTGGCTGCCTATAGCTCTTGCGAGCAACTCCACAGCAGTGTACACAATCTGCAGGATTAAATGTCACCGCCAGCTCTTGAGAAGGTCTGGCAGACGTTCTTCTGTACCTCTTGCATGATCTTCTTTGTTTTGGTTTCACTTTGTCATCTCCTTTCCTTCTCCCAGCTGTCACCTATTCACATTAATTGCCTCCCTTTATATTTCCTCCCATACTGCCTCACTTTGCGGTTTATACTACTTCCTGGAGACTTCTGTTCCTGCTTGTTCAGATAAGTCCTTTCATGTATTGTGTTTTCTTGCCGGCTTGAATCTAGGTGACCCTGACTCCCTCCGTATTTGGTGCAGGGAGCCGGTGGTCGTGTCCCCTCACTATTATAGGGTTTTCAGGTGTCACACAGTCTAGGTATGAGGGCATGCAATCGTCTACCTCTGAGACCTTTGTATGTGCTTAGCAGTCAGGGTGAGCTCTTAGGGTTTTACAGGGGTCACCTTTATGCTCCTTAGTTTGGGATCAAGCCAGTCGGATGTTTATCCATAACTTCCAGTTATCTGCAACATCATCCGTGACATTAAAATGCCATGACCTTTGAAACACACTCATAGCTACCAAAGGTTTATTGGATCACATTAGGCAGCATCACTGGATCCTTTGGGAAAATACAATTGGCCAGTATTACCAATCAGAACAAGTCTGTTTTCCTTCTCCTGGTCGTCTTTGTGGCCGCCAACTTGCATCCCCAAGCAATAAGGAATCTATGTCATCATTATCATCATCATCACCTTCATCTTCTGCTAAGACTCCTCCTTCTCCTCTGCTTTATTGTGAGTAGAGATGAGCGAATTTAAGTTGACAAAGTGGAATTAGATCTGAATTTCAAGAAAAATAAAATTTGCAACGAATCCGAATTTCCTGACGCTTCGTGGTAACGAATCACATTTTCTCCAAAAATGGCTGCTGCACATGTTAGGACATGGAGCAAAGAACTCTGGTAATGAGGGATCACCCGCAATGCAATGCCAATCAGCCAATCAGCAGCCAGCCAGCCCTGTGATATCACAGCCCTATAAATAGCCTCAGCCATCTTGGATTTAGCCATTGTCCAGTGTACTTAGTTCAGGGAGAGACATCAGCAGGAGCTAGAGAAAGTGGTAGGAAAGATTTTTTTGGCGTGTATAAGGGCCTATTTGCCGTTCAGCAGTGCAGTTATATCTTCAAAAGCCTTTTTTGGCGTGTATTAGTGGAAAAAAAGGGTTTATTAGCCGTTGTGTGGTGAAATGAGAAAATGACAGGCTTTTATGGCATGTATTAGTGGAAAACAAAAAGTATTATTTACCCGTCAGCGGTGCAGTTATATGTTCTAAAGCCTTTTTTGGGTGTATTAATGGAAAAATAGGGGCTTATTAGCCGTTGTGTGGTGAAGTGAGAAAATGGCAGCCTTTTTTGGCGTGTATTAGTGGAAAACAAAAAGTATTATTTGCCGTTCAGCGGTGCAGTTATATGTTCTAAAGCCTTTTTTGGGGTGTATTAGTGGAAAAAAGTAAGGGCTTATTTGCCGTTCAGCGGTGCAGTTATATGTTTTAAAGCCTTTTTTGGCGTGCATTAGTAGAAAAAAAAAAAAGGGTCTTGTTAGCCGTTGTGTGATGAAATGAGAAAATGACAGGCTTTTTTGGCATGTATTAGTGGAAAACAAAAAGTATTATTTACCCGTCAGCGGTGCAGTTATATGTTCTAAAGTCTTTTTTGGGTGTATTAATGGAAAAATAGGGGCTTATTAGCCGTTGTGTGGTGAAGTGAGAAAATGACAGCCTTTTTTGGCATGTATTAGTGGAAAACAGTAAGGGCTTATTTGCCATTCAGCGGTGCAGTTATATATTTTAAAGCCTTTTTTGGCGTGCATTAGTAGAAAAAAAAAGGGTCTTGTTAGCCGTTGTGTGGTGAAGTGAGAAAATTACAGCCTTTTTTGGGGTGTATTCATTTCCTTTTTATTTATTTGATCTAACAGTATGTCAGACAGAAAAGTTACAGGCCCTACACAGGGGAGGGGCAGAGGCCTAAATGTTTCTGGCGCAGGCACAGGTCGCAGCAGAGTATGGGGGTGTGGCAGCAGGGGTCACTTCAAGAGGCCTGAGCTCCCGGTGTCATTTAGCGGTTGTGTCTTGACCAGCAGCCCAGCAGTTCTTTAATGGTTGACTCGGTCATCTATTTCGTCCAAAGTGACATCAGACACCACCAGCCAAAGTCGGTGGGTTCGTCACACACAACCCTTAGTTGGCATGGCCCGGGAGCAGGCCCTGTGCCCTCACCTGTCCTCAACCTGCCTGTTTGTCCTTTTCTGTTCCCTCAGGCAGAGAAGTATTATATTCTGTGGGCTCAGCATCACTATACAGTGAGGACAAACTACTAGAAGACTGCAGTTACTGCCCAGCCAAAATCTGGAGGAGACATCGCCGCTTCATTCGGTAGGCAGGCAAGTAGTGATGAGGAGAGTGGCGTGGGAGTTGGTGTTGCGAGCGGTCAGGCTCCTGGCTCAGAGACCATTAAGGAGGACATTAGTGACGTGCATATAGTACTCGATGATGATGCAGCTGATCACCATGGGACCTGGGTGAATTAGGGGCTTCATCATCATAGGGAGAAGAGGGTGGGAGAAGAGGGTGCGTAAGGCAGCAGCAGAGCCTGCAAATCGGTAACATGGTTGGAAGTCAGCAGGGTGGACGCAGTAGTAGGTTGGGAGCCAAACGTGTCTGGTGTAGACCACCTGCTTCGCAGGAGCCTACTTACCCAGAAAGTAGTGGTGCAGGGGTTCAATGAGGCAGCGGCGGTAGCAGTCAGTCAGTGCGGAGTGTTGGGGATAAAATCACCTACTGTCACGGTCCCTCCCATGACAGAGGTGAGAAGATCAGAGAGACTGGCGGCACGTGAGGGTATCTGACAGTCTCTCTGTTTTCTCCTTTCAGTGTTGTGTTTGGTATGACTACACCTCTTGTCTGGTGCAGCTGGTGGTCATTACTGAGGCTATTTAGTTCTGACTCACACTGCTTACCTTGCAGTTGATATTTCTTGCTGGAATTGGTTGAGCTGGTGTGTTGTTCCTTTGGATCTCCTGCTCCTCCATTCCGCTTTAAACTAAGTTCATTTTGTCTTGCAGTTGTTCGCTTGTGTGTTGTTGTTGTTGTCTAGGCCTCAGGGAGATGCTGGTTCCTTCATCTGGAAGGAACTAGTAGTCTCATTCCCTGCCACCATCCCTAGAGTTCTTCAGGGCCTAGGTTCCGGTGTATAAATATTTCAACCTTCAGGGTCTACTCATACCGGCAGGAGTCAGGGAGAGGTCTAGGGATTCCTAGGAGGTCATCATCCCTCTCCCTTAGCTTTGAGGCCTAGACTACGGTCTATTACTTCTGTGTGTCAATTGGTGTTATCCCCTCCCCATTAGCCGTGACATCTACAGTTCTCATCGGTGTGGCAGTTTTTTGTTAAGCTGCTGAAGGAGGTGAATAAAGTTAAGCAAATTTTTGAAAAATTTAATTCGTCCGGTTTGTGTTTTTTTGAAAAAAATCAGTTTGATACAAATTTATTTGCAGTGAATTGCGTTAAAAAAACAGCTGTTTCCTGGCTGCATAGAGCCTTTATAGTGGTGTAGTACACTGTGCACTAACACGCATAGGGAGTCTGCTCTGGTAGTGAAATAAAACTGTGAGTCAGTATGACATGCAGATGACAGGTGTCGCTCTTAGAATCACTCCACACTTCACTTATTTGGGCAGTCAAGGGTCCAAAACGGAATAAATAACTCAAGTATGAACTCAGCCTTATAGGTCGATGTTAGCGCCAAAAAGAAGTGCACACCTTTAACACCGCCATCAGCTGATTCCACATAGATATATACAGAACCTGTTCTATTAAGTGCTTATACAAGTAGAGCCGCCCGACAGATTGGAGAGTGGATCAGCAGTAAGTCTGTGTTGACATCACTGATTAATTTGCCCTTCCACTGGTCCATCAGAACAATAACCCCCAAAAAACGGAACCTGTCAGTTGAGCATCCGCCTTCACTTGCTCAACTATTGGTCAGTCATCCATCAGTATTGCTAATGCAAAAAAAACAGGAGTGGATCCAAAACAGAGATGACACGTGAATGGAATATTTGCATGTCTTCTGTGTTTTGTACCCACTCCTGCTTTTGGCTTTCAAATCACAAGCCAATTCTGATGGGACCATACAGGCCTTACAGATGCTACACAGACAGGATCAGTTGTGCGTCTCATTTTTCCTTCCTCCTGACAGATCAGAAGAAGGGTCAAATAAATGATGATGTCAGCCAGGCCGAAAGGCAAAATAGTGGCCCAGTAATGAAGTGGGGAGGGTGGGAACAGCATGAGAAGTCCACTGAGTGGCCCTATGACATAGTGGTGAGGTGAAAGCACCATGAGGAGACCACAGAGAGGCCTAATGTCTGAAGGTGGTGGAAGCATCAGGAGGAGGCCACAGAGTGGCACAATGACAGTGTGGAGGTGGCAGCAGCATCACGAGACCACAGAGTAGCAAGGTGGCACAGTGTGGAGGTGTCAGCAGCATGAGGAGACCACAGAGTGGCAAGGAGACATAGTGTGGAGGTGGCAGCAGCATCAGGATGCCACTGAGTGGCAAGGTGACATAGTGTGGAGGTGGCAGCAGCATCAGGAGACCACAGAGTGGCAAGGTGGCATAGTGTGGAGGTGTCAGCAGCATGAGGAGACCAAAGAGTGGCAAGGTTGTCACTTAGTGTGGAGGTGGCAGCAGCATCAGAAGACCACAGAGTGGCAAGGTGACATAGTGTGGAGGTGGCAGCAGCTTGAGGAGACCACAGAGTGGCAAGGTAACATAGTGTAGAGGTGGCCGCAGCTACAGGAGACCACAGAGTGGCAAGGTGACATAGTGTGGAGGTGGCAGCAGCATCAGGAGACCACAGAGGGACCCGGTGACAGAGTGAGGAGGTGGGTGGCAATACCATACCAGATGAAGATGGTGGGTGAAAGAAGGAGCACTTGGCATCAGATGTGTGGCATCAGGCGGGTGGCAGCATCAGAATAGTAGCTGAGGCAGGTAGCCAAAACAAACCGGTCTCTTTTGTTAAAGTGTTGGTGTGGCACCATGGATGATCTAGTCTGATACATCAGCCTTTGGTGGGTGGAAATCCTAGCTGATCCATGCCTGATTCATCTTAACAAAGGTCAGTCTCTCCATATTTTGGGTGGACAGGTGAGTTCTTCTTGGGCTAACTATGGCCCCAGCTGCACTAAATACCCACTCTGATGCCACACTACTGACTGGGCAGGACAGCTTTTCTAGGGCAAACTCAGTCAGTTGCGGCTACAAATTCAGTTTGGCTGCCCAGTAGTCCAGCGGATCTTCAATGATGGCTGGCAGGGTGCACTCCAAATATGCCACCACCTGCTGGTTTAGGTTCTGCTCTATGTCTAGCTGCTGGTGAGTAGTTTCTTCAATATGGTGAAGAAAGCTGCTCATCAGCCACTCTAGACTCAGGCTGCTGCTGATGGAGCTTGTACTGCTCTTGCCACTGCACCCCTTCCCAGCAGCCATGGCAGTAAACCGTGAGCAAAAAGGGCTCCCCCGGTCAGACCTGCGAGAGGATGGACGATGGCGCAGATAGGCAGCGGCCAACTGACTACATAGGATGTCTCTATAGTAGTTCAGTTTGTCTTCCCTTTCAGTGCATGTAAAAAAGGCCCCCATTTTGGACCTGTAGCTAGGGTATAACAAAGTGGAGAGCCAGAAGTCATCCCTCTGCTGAATGGTGACAATTCGGCTGTCACTACGCAAGCAAGTGAGCATGCATCGGGCCATTTGTGCAAGTGACTCGGAGGGACTCCTTGCCTGCATCCCCAATGCATACTGCCACGGTGTGTCTGGGTCCTCTGCCTCATCTTCCTCATCGCCCTGTAGCTCCTCTGACTGCTCCTGCTGCTCCTCTCCTGTCACCTGAGTTTAAAAACCACCCATTTCGCTACACATTGCCTGTGCTCCAATGTCCTTCTCCCCTCCTCCTTCAGTTCAGCCCTCACAGGGCTCATATGGCCGTGAGATCTAGGCGCCACGTCTCCAGTCCCCATGACCAGCCAGATTAACCAGCATCCCGTAGTCCTGGCGACTGACAAATAATGTGGCCTCCTCAAAGGGCCTGAGCAAATGGCAGGTGTCACGCATGAGCTGCCACTGGCTGACATCGAAGTTACACAGGGGAGTACTCCTGTCTAGCGATGAGCAGCAGGGGTCATATTCGAATTCGTGATATTTCGCGAATATTTAGTATTCATTTGTATATTCGTTATATTCTACTTTTTTTTTTTACGTAAAAATCAGCAAGGTAATGATGGCATAATATGCGAATATTGTGCGCTCAATACAGGTGTGGGTTAAAAAACTAATATATAGCACTATAGAATATAGTGCTATATATTAGTTTTTAGAATATTCGTAATTTTTTCCATCTGAACACATGATCTCTCCTGACTTCTTGCTTGTGGGCCGATGAGTCATTGGCCCACAAGCAACTTAAGCAGGGAGGAATCATGACTTCAGATGGAAAAAATTGTGAATATTCTAAAAAACAAATATATAGCACTATATTCAATAAAGTACTATATATTAGTTTTTTAGAATATTCGTAATTTTTTTCCATCTGAAGTGAACACATGATTCTTCCCTGCTTCTTGCTTGTGGGCCAATGATGTCATTGGCCCACAAGCAAGAAGCAGGGAGGAATCATGTGTTCAGATGGAAAAAAATTACGAATATTCGTCATTACGAATATATAGCACTATATTCTAAATATTCACGAATTCTCAAAGTGCTGATATTCGCGATTAAAATTTGTTATTCGAATATTCACGCTCAACACTACTCCTATCCGCTTGGATTGTCAAGAAATCATTTATGGCCTTTCTCTGTTCGTATAGTCGGTCCAACATATGGAGGGTGGAATTCCAACATGCAGAAATGTTGCATATCAGCCTATGTTGGGGGATGCCGTTCTGCCGCTGCAGCTCATGGAGGGTTTGCTTTGCGATGTACGAGTGGCTGAAGTGCATTCAAAGTTTCCTGGCCATTTTTAGGATGTCTTGCAGATGGATGGAAAACTTCAAAAACCGCTTGATAACCAGATTGAACACGTGTGCCATGCAGGGCACATGGCTCAGCCCTCCTTGACATAGCGCCAACACCATGTTCTTCCCGTTGTCCCGTCACCAAGGTTCCAATTTTGAGTTGTCGCGGAGAAAGCCGGGATTTGATTTCTTGATTAACAACAAGGAGCAGTTCCTCCCCTATGTGACTCTGTTCGCCCAGGCAAACTACTGTAGGTGCAGAACAGCATGACACCGCCGTGCCCTGCATATGTGGTATGATGGAGGGGCACTGTGAATTGTCCCTGAAGTGGACGCTGAGGATACGATAGAGGATGAGGAGGCAGAGGCAGATATTGTTGCAGGACCAACGGCGTGAGAACGCAGAGGCGGAAGCGGCATCACCTGGCCAAATGCTGTGCAGGAACCACATTCACCAATTGTGCCGTAAAGGACATACAGTTGCAAGAAAAAGTATGTGAACCCATTGGAATGATATGGATTTCTGCACAAATTGGTCATAAAATGTGATCTGATCTTCATCTAAGTCACAACAATAGACAATCACAGTCTACTTAAACTAATAAAACACAAAGAATTAAATGTTACCATGTTTTTATTGAACACACCATGTAAACATTCACAGTGCAGGTGGAAAAAGTATGTGAACCCCTAGACTAATGACATCTCCAAGAGCTAATTGGAATGAGGTGTTAGCCAACTGGAGTCCAATCAATGAGATGAGATTGGAGGTGTTGGTTACAGCTGCCCTGCCCTATAAAAAACACACACCAATTCTGGGTTTGCTTTTCACAAGAAGCATTGCCTGATGTGAATGATGCCTCGCACAAAAGAGCTCTCAGAAGACCTATGATTAAGAATTATTGACTTGCATAAAGTTGGAAAGGGTTATAAAAGTATCTCCAAAAGCCTTGTTGTTCATCAGTCCATGGTAAGACAAATTGTCTATAAATGGAGAAAGTTTAGCACTGCTGCTACTCTCCCTAGGAGTGGCTGTCCTGTTAAGATGACTGCAAGAGCACAGCGCAGACTGCTCAATAAGGTGAAGAAGAATCCTAGAGTGTCAGCTAAAGACTTACAAAAGTCTGTGGCATATGCTAACATCCCTGTTAGTGAATCTACGATATGTAAAACACTAAACAAGAATGGATTTCATGGGAGGATACCACAGAGGAAGCCACTGCTGTCCAAAAAAAACCCATTGCTGCACGTTTACCGTTTGCACAAGAGCACCTTCGATGTTCCACAGCAGTACTGGCAAAATATTCTGTGGACAGATGAAACCAAAGTTGAGTTGTTTGGAAGAAACACACAACCCTATGTGTGGACAAAAAGAGGCACAGCACACCAACATCAAAACCTCATCCCAACTGTGAAGTATGGTGGTGAGGGTATCATGGTTTGGGGCTGCTTTGCTGCGTCAGGTCCTGGAGAGATTGCTAGCATCGAAGGAAAAATTAATTCCCAAGTTTATCAAGACATTTTGCAGGAGAACTTAAGGCCATCTGTCGACCAGCTGAAGCTCAACAGAAGATGGATGTTGCAACAGGACAATGACCCAAAGCATAGAAGTAAATCAACAACAGAATGGCTTAAACAGAAGAAAATACACCTTTTGGAGTGGCCCAGTCAGAGTCCTGACCTCAACCCGATTGAGATGCTGTGGCATGACCTCAAGAAAGCGATTCACACCAGACATCCCAAGAATATTGCTGAACTAAAACAGTTCTGTAAAGAGGAATGGTCAAGAATTACTCCTGACCGTTGTGCACGTCTGATCTGCAACTACAGGAAACGTTTGGTTGAAGTTATTGCTGCCAAAAGGAGATTCAACCAGTTATTAAATCCACCTGCACTGTGAGTGTTTACATGGTGTGTTCAATAAAAACATGGTAACATTTAATTCTTTGTCTATTGTTGTGACTTAGATGAAGATCAGATCACATTTTATGACCATTTTGTGCCGAAATCCATATCATTCAAAGGGTTCACAAACTTTTTCTTGCAACTGTATATTGTCCCTAACCGTAGTTACTGCTCCACACATTGGCGCTGCCATGCACTTTGGCAGACACAGACAGGCTCAAGGACTTGCCCACCTTCTGTTCTACATGTGTGTGCAGGGCTGGTACTTCCTTTTTGGCAAAGAAATGACAGCTTGGGACTCTACACCTCGGCACGGCACAAGCCATCAGTTCTCTGAAAGGTGCAGAGTCAATAACCTTAGAAAGGGATGGACTGCAGCACCAGCAACTTGGACAGGAGCACGTTCAGCTTCTGCACTATTGGATGAGTGCATGCATACTGTTGTCTCTTGGCAATTGCTTCGGTGATCGATTACTGACGTAATTACTAGGAGTAGGAGGGCAAGGAGCAAGAGGATCAGGACCAGCAGATGATGTGAAGGACAGACAGCTACCTTAGGCTGAGGTGGTGGAGCCTTGACTGTATGAAATCGGCTGTGTGCCACTCGGTGATGCAGCGGTTGCTGCGGTAGGCTGGACCACCACATCAGAGCCACAGATCTCCCAGGCCGCTTTATGGTCACGCTGCATATGTTGACGCAGGGCCGTTGTGCCAACATTGACACCCTGGCCACGCTTCACCTTCTGTCCACAGATTCTACATATGGCCATGTTCACCTCCTCTGGTGGCTTAGCAAAAAACTGCCACACCGCCGAGTAGGTGATTTTAGCCCCATCACTATGGACAGACTGAAAGCTACTGCCTCCGTGCACCGCTACTTCCAGGTCAGGTAGGCTCCTGCGAAGTGGGTAGTCTACTCAGGCACATTTGGCTCCCGACCTCCCACTGCTGCCATCCTGCTGACTCCCGGCCAAGCTAGTGACTTGCTGGCTCCGCTGCTGCCTCACGGGCAAGCTGCCACTCTCTTTTTCCGATGATGATGAAGCCACTTCCTCACCCGGCTCCCAAGTGCAATCAGCTACATCATCATCATCGAGTACTGTCTGCACGTCACTGATGTCCTCCTCAACTGTCTCTGGGTCAAGAGACTAACTGCTTGCAACACCAACTCCCATGCCACTCTCCTCATCACTACTTGCCCGTCTAGTGAATGAAGCGGCAGATGTCTCCTCCACATCTTGGCTTGCCAATAGCTGCTGCCTGTCTTCTAGTAGCTCGTCCTCGCTGTATAGTGGAGCTGAGCCCACAGCAAACAATACTTCTCTGGCTGAGGAAACAGAAAAGGACAGAGGCAGGTTGAGGACAGGTGAGGGCACAGGGCCTGCTCTCGGCCATGCCAACTAAGGGTTGTGTCTGACGAACCCACTGACTCTTGGCTGAGGGTGTCTGATGTCACTTGCGACAAAGTCGAAGATCGAGCCAACCATTCAAGAAACGCTGGGTTGCTAGTCAAGACACGACCGCTAGCTGACACTGGGAGCTCAGGCCTCTCGTAGTGACCCCCTTGCTCTGCTGCGACCTCTACCTGCGCCAGAAAGATTTACGCCTCTGCCAATCCCCTGTGCAGAGAATGTCACTTTTCTGTCTGACATAGTGTTAGATCAAATAAATAAATAAAAAGAAAATTAATACACCCCAATAAAATCAGTAATTTTCTCACTTCACAACACAACGGCTAATAAGCCCTATTTTTTCACACTAATACACAACAAAAAGGGTTTTAGAACATATAACTACACCGCTGAAAGGCAAATACACTGCTCAAAAAAATAAAGCGAACACTTAAACAACACACTGTAACTCCAAGTCAATCACACTTCTGTGAAATCAAACTGTCCCCTTAGGAAGCAACACTGAGTGACAATCAATTTCACATGCTGTTGTGCAAATGGGATAGACAACAGGTGGAAATTATAGGCAATTAGCAAGACCCCCCCAATAAAAGAGTGGTTCTGCAGGTGGTTCCCACAGACCACTTCTCAGTTCCTATGCTTCCTGGCTGATGTTTTGGTCACTTTTGAATGCTGGCGGTGCTTTCACTCTAGTGGTAGCAAGAGACGGAGTCTACAACGCACACAAGTGGCTCAGGTAGTGCAGCTTATCCAGGATGGCACATCAATGCGAGCTGTGGCAAGAAGGTTTGCTGTGTCTGTCAGCGTAGTGTCCAGAGCATGGAGGCGCTACCAGGAGACAGGCCAGTACAACAGGAGACGTGGAGGAGGCCGTAGGAGGGAAACAACCCAGCAGCAGGACCGCTACCTCCGCCTTTGTGCAAGGAGAAACAGGAGGAGCACTGCCAGAGCCCTGCAAAATGACCTCCAGCAGGCCACAAATGTGCGTGTGTCTGCTCAAACGGTCAGAAACAGACTCCATGAGGGTGATATGAGGGCCCGACGTCCACAGGTGGGGGTTGTGCTTACAGCCCAACACCGTGCAGGACGTTTGGCATTTGCCAGAGAACACCAAGATTGGCAAATTCGCCATTGGCGCCCTGTGCTCTTCACAGATGAAAGCAGGTTCACACTGAGCACATGTGACAGACGTGACAGAGTCTGGAGACGCCGTGGAGAACGTTCTGCTGCCTGCAACATCATCCAGCATGACCGGTTTGGCATTGGGTCAGTAATGGTGTGGGGTGACATTTCTTTGGAGGGCCGCACAGCCCTCCATGTGCTCGCCAGAGGTAGCCTGACTGCCATTAGGTACCGAGATGAGATCCTCAGACCCCTTGTGAGACCATAGGCTGGTGCGGTTGTCCCTGGGTTCCTCCTAATGCAAGACAATGCTAGACCTCATGTGGCTTAAGTGTGTCAGCAGTTCCTGCAAGACGAAGGCATTGATGCTATGGACTGGCCCGCCCGTTCCCCAGACCTGAATCCAATTGAGCACATCTGGGACATCATGTCTTGCTCTATCCACCAACGTCACGTTGCACCACAGACTGTCTAGGAGTTGGCAGATGCTTTAGTCCAGGTCTGGGAGGAGATGCCTCAGGAGACTGCCCGCCACCTCATCAGGAGCATGCACAGGCATTGTAGGGAGGTCATACAGGCACGTGGAGGCCACACACACTACTAAGCCTCATTTTGACTTGTTTTAAGGACATTACATCGAAGTTGGATCAGCCTGTAGTGTGTTTTTCCACTTTAATTCTGAGTGTGACTCCAAATCCAGACCTCCATGGGTTGAAAAATTTGATTTCCATTTTTTATATTTTGTGTGATTTTGTTGTCAGCACATTTAACTATGTAAAGAAAAAAAGTATTTCAGAAGAATATTTAATTAATTCAGATCTAGGATGTGTTATTTTTGTGTTCCCTTTATTTTTTTGAGCAGTGTATATTTTTCTTTTTCCACTTATACACACCACAAAAGGCTTCAGAACATATAACTGCAGTGCTGAACAGCAAATATATTTTTATTTTGCCACCAATACATGCCACGAAAGCCTTTAGAACATATAACTGTACT
The DNA here is from genome assembly GCF_905171765.1 of Bufo bufo. NCBI lineage: Eukaryota > Metazoa > Chordata > Amphibia > Anura > Bufonidae > Bufo > Bufo bufo. The sequence continues at coordinate 122,858,528 of NC_053396.1, read as the reverse complement.
GCTGAATGGCAAATATATTTTTCTTTTGCCACTAATACACAACACAAAAGTCTTTAGAACATATAACTGCGCCGCTGAATGGCAAATATATTTTGATTTTGCCACTATTACACTACAAAAGGGGCTTTAGAACATAAAACTGCACTGCAGCATGGCAAATATATATTTTTTGCCACTAATGCACGCCACAAAAGGCTTTAGAACATATACCTGCACTGCTGAACGGCAAATATATTTTTATTTTGCCACAATAACACGACAAAAAGGGCTTTAGAACATATAACTGCACTGCTGAACGGCAGATATATTTTTCTTTTGCCAGTAATACATGACAAAAAGGGCTGTAATTTTTGCACTTTACCACACAACGGCTAATAAGTCCTTTTTTCCCACTAATACAAGCCCAAAATTTCTTTAGAACATGTAACTGCACGGCACAAGGGCAAATAATACGGAAAAATATTTCCTTGTAATAAACCCTTTAATGGCTGTAACAGCATACAAGTGAATGCTCCAAACTCCGAACGGAACCTCGCGAATAGCTGCTAGCAGACGAATAGGAAACCCACCCAAGCGGCTTACACTCCTAGCAATCAGTCTCTAAAAGCATACAGTGAATCCCCCCAAGAACGAGACGAGGATCCGTGTTGAGGGTCAAGCAGTGGTCACCCAGAGCTGTGCATTTTATTGATCTTATATACACATTCTTACACATCAGTACCACCCACAGGGTTTTATAAAAACAACCAATAACCACATACAATACATTAAAACACTCCCACGCAAAATCCTCCCCTCTGCCTGTGATATAATTATGGTACAATGGGTTGATGTAATTATCACAGGCAGGAGAATACACAATGTCCTCTGTCCTGGAGACAACCGAGGAGTAAGTCAATTATCTCTCAGGACAAAGGGAAATCGCCAATACACATGTGGAGACAATAGGACAGACATCACCACTCAAACATACAATGTCCCACCCTTTACAGTACACATAGACATTTAACCACTACAGGACTGCCGTACGCAGGATTGCGTCCTGGCGGCGGCCCTGTTATTCCTCCTGGACGCGCCGGCGCGTCCTCTCGCGAGACGCGAGATTTCCTGTGAACGCGCGCTCACAGGCGCGCGCGTTCACAGGAACCAAAGGTAAACTAGTGGATCTGCAGCCTGCCAGCGGCGATAGTTCGCTGGCAGGCTGTAGATGCAATTTTTTTAACCTCTGAAGGGTATATTAGATGCTGTTTTGATAACAGCGTCTAATATACCTGCTACCTGGTCCTCTGGTGGTCCCTTTTGCTTGGATCGACCACCAGAGGACACAGGCAGCTCTGTAAAGTAGCACCAAACACCACTACACTACACCCCCCCTGTCACTTATTAACCCCTTATTAACCCCTGATCACCCCATATAGACTCACTGATCACCCCCCTGTCACTGATCACCCCCCTGTCATTGATCACCCCCCTGTAAGGCTCCATTCAGACGTCCGTATGTGTTTTGCGGATCCGCGGACCCAAGGATCCGCAAAACACATACGGACGTCTGAATGGAGCCTTAGAGGGGGGGTGATCACCCCATATAGACTCCCTGATCAGCCCCCTGTCATTGATCACCCCCCTGTAAGGCTCCATTCAGACGTCCGTATGTGTTTTGCGGATCCACGGATCCACGGATCCGCAAAACACGCACACCGCGGATCCGCAAAACACGGACAACGGCAATGTGCTTTCCGCATTTTGCGGATCCGCACATTGCCAGAACTATATAGAAAATGCCTTTTCTTGTCCGCAATTGCGGACAAGAATAGGACATGTTCTATAGGCTCTACAAAAAACGCAGTGTTCGCCCGATCAGGCCTTATCTTGTGCGCACACTTGCGATTTCAAACTACTTCTCTCGCATTAGGGCCCCTAAAATGCCAGGGCAGTATAACTACCCCACAAGTGACCCCATTTTGGAAAGTAGACACCCCAAGGTATTCCGTGAGGAGCATGGCGAGTTCCTAGAATTTTTTATTTTTTGTCACAAGTTAGCGGAAAATGATGATTTTTTTTTTCTTACAAAGTCTCATATTCCACTAACTTGTGACAAAAAATAAAAACTTCCATAAACTCACTATGCCCATCACGAAATACCTTGGGGTGTCTTCTTTCCAAAATGGGGTCACTTGTGGGGTAGTTATATTGCCCTGGCATTTTAGGGGTCCTAATGCGTGAGAAGTAGTTTGAAATCAAAATGTGTAAAAAATGCCCTGTGAAATCCTAAAGGTGCTCTTTGGAATGTGGGCCCCTTTGCCCACCTAGGCTGCAAAAAAGTGTCACACATGTGGTATCACCGTACTCAGGAGAAGTTGGGTAATGTGTTTTGGGGTGTCATTTTACATATACCCATGCTGGGTGAGATAAATATCTCGGTCAAATGCCAACTTTGTATAAAAAAAATGGGAAAAGTTGTCTTTCCAAGACAATAGGACAGACATAATCACTCAAACATACAATGTCCCACCCTTTACAGTACACATAGACATTTAACATATCCCAAAATGGCACGAATTAGACCAGGGGTTCAAAAGTTAGTAAAAGTCCTTTGTGAACAAAGGAAGTGTAAAGGGGGACTATTAATCACCAATATTTATGCAAATATCGATAATTAATATTCATAAATGGGAGGAGCCGTCTATTGATAACTCCGCCTATTTATACCTTTATATAATAATTACACAATACCTTCGCTATGCTCTACACTGATCACTTATGCTGACTGCAAGCGCCTTACTAACTCGCTACCGCTAACAAGTACACGCCACACAAAAGGGTACAAATATAACAGTATTTATTACACCACGCAATACACTAATAATACACTACGCACGCAGTACACTACAATACAGCACTAAATATCCAATCCTAAACTACACTACACATTCCCATTTCCACCCATCAACTAACTATACAATACACACATTCAATATTAACAGCCCACCCACCTAGTACTGTATACTATCCCTACAGGGCAGACGAAGATAGACGGTGGTCTTACAAGCCGACCACCAAGCACAAATATATCACAGGAGGGGATTAGAGTGATCAGGGCGACAAGGGGTGTAAAGGGGTACCAGGATCAGGGGAAAAGGGGTAGGGATACAGAGGGTTCCAGGGGATATATATATATACCAGGGGATAGCAGGAGGGAGTATCTGAGGGTTACCAGGGGAGTGAGATAGTACGGGGGGGGGTCCGGGGGGTATATCAGGGGGGTCCGGTGGATATATATAGTGCAGGGGGGGTCCGGAGGGTATATAGAGGGCAGGGGGGGTCCGGAGGGTATATGGAGTACAGGGGGGGTCCAGAGGGTATATAGATAGTGCAGGGGGGGGGTATATAAAGATACTTAGGGTTAATGCTCGTTGTCCAGGGGTCGCTCGTTCGTCTAGGGGTGCTCGTCAGTCCAAGGGGGTCTCCTTCAGGGTGGGTGGGCGGCCGGCTCTGTCTCTCCTAGTGCAGGCCTGCCGGACTTATATGTCCGGCCGCCCGCACTGCCGTACCGCCCACACAGCGGCGCGCGAGCGCGCACCACAGTGCAGGACACGTGGGCCGGCGCGGTGAGATGACGTCACCGCGCCTGCCCGCGCGTCCCTGCACGCGCACCGCAGGGCCGCGTGCACTAGCTGACAGGCGGGAGATCCTTTGATCTCCCGTCTGCAGCTCTTAGCATTCTGGACATCGCAATGGTAATTGCGATGCCAGAATGCGCATAATAGAGTGAGCGGAGGTATCTCCTCTCCCTCTATTATGCTTAATTATCTTCAGCAGGGCTGCAGATAATTAGAACAAAAGGATTCAAATTCTATTGAATTTGAATCCTTTTGAGGTCACCAGAATGACCGGACCTTGTTCGGTCATTCTGGCGCCTTCACCCAGATTACATCAATGTAAATGCTTGGGGCACATTTACATTGATGCATCTGTGTCCATGTAGGGGGGGGGGATTTATATGGTATGGGGATATATTCATATATATAAGATATACAGGGGGCATTATAGGATACAGGGGGCATTATAGATAGATATATATAAATATATATATATATCTATCTACCTATTAAAGGGGGCACATACATATATGAATTCCCACAGGGGCATGAATGAGCCCCTGGGGAATATCAGAGGCAGATGGGCGCAGGTGCTGGGCACATCTGCGCACATTGCCCTCTGAGGGGCTAACATATACATGGCACATGCATATATCACATTATGTGAATTCCCACAGGGGCATGAATGAGCCCCTGGGGAATACCAGAGGCAGATGGGCGCAGGTGCTGGGCACATCTGCGCACATCGCCCTCTGAGGGGCTAACATATACACTGCGTGCAGAATTATTAGGCAAATGAGTATTTTGACCACATCATCCTCTTTATGCATGTTGTCTTACTCCAAGCTGTATAGGCTCGAAAGCCTACTACCAATTAAGCATATTAGGTGATGTGCATCTCTGTAATGAGAAGGGGTGTGGTCTAATGACATCAACACCCTATATTAGGTGTGCATAATTATTAGGCAACTTCCTTTTCTTTGGCAAAATGGGTCAAAAGAAGGACTTGACAGGCTCAGAAAAGTCAAAAATAGTGAGATATCTTGCAGAGGGATGCAGCACTCTTAAAATTGCAAAGCTTCTGAAGCGTGATCATCGAACAATCAAGCGTTTCATTCAAAATAGTCAACAGGGTCGCAAGAAGCGTGTGGAAAAACCAAGGCGCAAAATAACTGCCCATGAACTGAGAAAAGTCAAGCGTGCAGCTGCCAAGATGCCACTTGCCACCAGTTTGGCCATATTTCAGAGCTGCAACATCACTGGAGTGCCCAAAAGCACAAGGTGTGCAATACTCAGAGACATGGCCAAGGTAAGAAAGGCTGAAAGACGACCACCACTGAACAAGACACACAAGCTGAAACGTCAAGACTGGGCCAAGAAATATCTCAAGACTGATTTTTCTAAGGTTTTATGGACTGATGAAATGAGAGTGAGTCTTGATGGGCCAGATGGATGGGCCCGTGGCTGGATTGGTAAAGGGCAGAGAGCTCCAGTCCGACTCAGACGCCAGCAAGGTGGAGGTGGAGTACTGGTTTGGGCTGGTATCATCAAAGATGAGCTTGTGGGGCCTTTTCGGGTTGAGGATGGAGTCAAGCTCAACTCCCAGTCCTACTGCCAGTTTCCGGAAGACACCTTCTTCAAGCAGTGGTACAGGAAGAAGTCTGCATCCTTCAAGAAAAAAACATGATTTTCATGCAGGACAATGCTCCATCACACGCGTCCAAGTACTCCACAGCGTGGCTGGCAAGAAAGGGTATAAAAGAAGAAAATCTAATGACATGGCCTCCTTGTTCACCTGATCTGAACCCCATTGAGAACCTGTGGTCCATCATCAAATGTGAGATTTACAAGGAGGGAAAACAGTACACCTCTCTGAACAGTGTCCTGGAGGCTGTGGTTGCTGCTGCACGCAATGTTGATGGTGAACAGATCAAAACACTGACAGAATCCATGGATGGCAGGCTTTTGAGTGTCCTTGCAAAGAAAGGTGGCTATATTGGTCACTGATTTGTTTTTGTTTTGTTTTTGAATGTCAGAAATGTATATTTGTGAATGTTGAGATGTTATATTGGTTTCACTGGTAAAAATAAATATTTGAAATGGGTATATATTTGTTTTTTGTTAAGTTGCCTAATAATTATGCACAGTAATAGTCACCTGCACACACAGATATCCCCCTAAAATAGCTAAAACTAAAAACAAACTAAAAACTACATCCAAAAATATTCAGCTTTGATATTAATGAGTTTTTTGGGTTCATTGAGAACATGGTTGTTGTTCAATAATAAAATTAATCCTCAAAAATACAACTTGCCTAATAATTCTGCACTCCCTGTATATACATATATATATATGCATGCCCAGTAGGCATGCATATATATCTATGCATACCTGCCACCCTTCCTCAACAATCCCCCTGTTGTCGGTGATACGACAATACCTTGGGGGAAGGGTGGAGGCATCTTTTTGCCCCCCCTCAACCCCATCCTCGGTGATGGTCCAGGAAAACCGGAGTGCACCCTGTCTCTTAGGTACCTAGACATCATCTAACCCAACGACTTCCTCCGACCTGCCCTTCACCGTAACCGACTCCTCCATCCACAGGATACACCGTCGTCTTTGTTTCCCAGGAACTCTCTTCTGCCTTGACTGTTACGGTGTTAGCCCCTCCTACTGTCATTTCTTTCTGGACTTTCGGAGTGGCTTGATCCTCGCAGTCTTTGACTTGTCTTTCTCTCACTCTTCCGGTGTCGGTCACTCCTGATAAGTTTAGAATGACCACACCCTCGCTGTCTTTGACTTGTCTTTCTCTCACTCTTCCGGTGTCGGTCACTCCTGATAAGTTTAGAATGACCACACCCTCGCTGTCTCGGCATTGCTGTCGATCTTCAGGTGTCGTCCACACCCAAGGAATCTGGAGTGGGTCCACCCTTACAGTCTCAGTCTCTATTCTGCGCCAACTCTTCTTAAGCCCGTCTTGTTCCATCTTGATCGAAGGATGGGTGCGGTTCTCCCATGGACAGCTGAATCGGTCTTTACAAGGCAGGTCAGATATATATATAGGTTTTTCTTTCAAATAGAGGTGATGTCACGGTACCTAAATTCTAACAACGGGAATACCTCCGTTACACTACACATCCAGGTTATTCCCTTATGATCCTTACCGTTCAGGGGTCAAAGTGGCAAATGGAAACCAGAGGGGGCCTGTCCCTATCGTGTCCTAATCTTATCCCCATTCACACCACCTATTTACACAATAACCCCCAACCCCCCCTAAATCCAAGAGTTCAGTCCAATTGTCTTGTTCTTTGGGCGATTAGGCCTCAGGACTTTTTGTGACGTCAAGTCCTGAGCCTTCGGCGGTTGTTTTCGTGAAGTGCCGTCTGGTTCTGGTTTAGTTGGTCCGTTAGTCTCTTGACTCTCCGATACATCCACCATAGTCCAAGGTACATGAGTCCAACCAGAACCAGAAGCACTATCACCGGGTGAATCAATAAATTGAAAAATGACGTTGCCTTTGGACTGTATCCGAAAAGACTCTCCCACCACGAAACCTTTGAGTCCTTGTCCAATGCAGTGGCAACCGCGATAATCTTTGTTCGGTCATGGGTGAGTTGAATGGTGGCTTGCTTTTCCGTCTCCCGAAGACGTTGTATGATCTCTTCCTCTTGGCCGAAATCCATCAGGAGATGTCTAAGTTCTTTGCCGAAGCCAAGAGGAATCTTCTGAAGTCTTACAGGAACATCGGGGCGGATGTCAAGTCTTTTCTCTGGGGTAATCGGGGTTCTTCCCTGCTGCTCTGCGACGTTCAAACCTAAAACGGGACTAAGGGTGCAGTACGCTCCGGGGCGGAGTGTTCCTCGTTCGGTACAGTTAAGCCCAAAAATTGCATACGATGGGTCACTCCCTTGGTACCAACACCAATACCCCTGCCCCAAATATTTCAAAGAGGATGAGGGCATTGGGTTGGCCTTCATCTCACAGGACCCCTCGGTGTTCCAACACTGGTGTCTGAGCATCCGCTCCCGACTACCCTGACAGAGGATGACATTCTCCCTTATCCGACATCCCTCTGTATCAAACAAAGAGGGATGGCCCTCCTCATAGGTTAGAACGCCCGAGGGGAGCTGGGGATGAAGCACCGTCTGGTTGTTAATCATCGTTCCTAGATTGATGACACTGTATCCTTGTCTGATGCGACCGGATACAGGTGCCAGGGACGAAGCAGTGCAGGTTAAATTTTGACATCCATGCCACTGAACCACCCACCAATTGGTGTGATTAATAGCAAAAGGAGAAATCAGTGGACTTATTCGCTGACGGAGGTTGAATGGGAAGTGGCCGTTGTGAAGTGCCGTGACAATATGTTTAAGGTTGTCCGAGAGTTCGCTCTGGACCTGCGTACACGCCAGAGCAAGCTGAGCCCGATCCTGCTCCTCCAAAAGACCCACAACTAACCTCCTAAACTTCTCACGTATAGCAGAAGAGAGAGAGGTAGTGGCATCAATGTGTGAGTGTTGTAAACCCTCTAAGACGTGGTCTACATCAATCTGGGTCTTGAATCCTTCCCCGGCGTGTCGCGCAACCTCCCCAAGCTTACTTCTCAAGACTTCCATGTCCATAGTGTTCAGGGCACCCACTCCCAAAGCACCTCCGCCCAGTCCCATAGCCACCAGGTCTCTCCTCCCCCTGTTCTTCCTGAGTCGAGAGTCGTCTTTCCTGACCTCTTGCCCCGCCTCTATCCAACCTCTTACCATGTCAATTTGGTTCCTAACGAACTCCTCACACCTATGATCCCAGTGATCAACTCGGAAGTCATCTACGGAAATTCTCCAGGTAAACAGGATGAATTTTGCATCCGTGATGATCTTCCAGGGGGATGATAGTTGAGGAGCTACAGGGTCTGCCAATTGATGGATAGGGGTGGTGCAAGAGTCTGAATGTGGTCTTACTGGTTGGAGACCTTCTGTTTCGTAGGGGACCCTTACTATAGTAACACAGACCCGTCCCCGTCCTTTGAATGGATACCATTGATCGTCTTCTCCAGCCTGTAACACTAGTTTCCCTACGGGTTTGGTTTGAGACAGATAGACCCATTGAGTAAAGGTCCAGCACCCTTCGTCGGCTGCCTCGCAAAAAGGCCACTTGAATGAACCATCTATATTGATGTCAAAGTTAATGTCCCTGCCCCTGGGGTCTGTCCAATCGGAAGACACATACCTACCCCGGTATTCCTCAGTCATAGGGGTACCATCCATCCATACATCCACTGTAGGGGTGTCCACCCCATTGCACACTAAATCCCACCTCCAGGGATTAGTGTCCAACATCACCATCTGGGTATCCTGTTCCCAGTGGGCATAGGTGACGAAATAGTATCCCGTCACCTCAGGAACGCAGTTGTCTCTCATGATCGTGATCATGAAAGACCGTATGGATGGAGACCCCCTTAACTGCGCATACCTTGGGTCCTTGGCATCGGTCCGTACTTTTAAAACTGTGGCTCGATACAAACCCTCCAGTTTTACCGGACCACTCTGATCATTCCAAATGGCCTGATCAGAGTCACTGCAGTTTAACTTTAACATCATTATGCTGGTTCGCACGTAATCTGTGGATACATGGCCCTGTACATAACTGGATTCCCTGGTGATAATCATCTGGGAATCCCTCAACATACAATAAGCCTTCAGGGTGCCTTTTACCGGAATGGGCCTATCAAAATATGTCCTAACCCTCAACCCGTCTCTGCTATCCTTCCCTAGGAAGGTAGCTTTCAGGATATACCAACCGCTGTACTCTGCCCCAGTGACATCTTCAGGACTCAGCAAACCCTCCTTGGTACACAACACTGTGGTAGTGTTGGCTCTCACTTGCTGGTAAGGGTGCAAGCGTGGATTCCTAGACACCCATCTTAAGGATTTGCTAGGTACAGGGTCCAAGTCCTGAAAATGCCTGTATTCCTTGAGACAGAGGGCGTGCAAGTCATGTTGTATGGCAGACACATTCTCCACCGGGGTATAATGCTGAATTACACCATTGGCAAAACCCTCTCTCTGGAAACCATACAGATACCATTGACCTGGTGTAAAGGTAACGTTCTTGTATGGTTCCAGGATTTTGCCATTCAAACATTCCACCATTAAAAGGCCGGGTCCATCAAGTGATATGCTGACCATACCAATATTAGTCCCCAGGTCCTCCCCTGAAGAGGCTGAGCCCGCCATCAACATGCTTACCACTAGTGTCACAAGCTGGGTACGTATCTCATTCAGAGGATGCCTAGCTCTTCCCTGGCAGTGTGGTCCCATGGAGTGTCTCCCTCTTGTGTTCTGAAATGAGATGGGATGTGTTAAGTGGATTGGATTCACACTCGACCCACCAAGCCCTTTATCCCCCCCTCACCCAACTCGGAACGGTATGCGTTATTGAGTTGGGGAGGCTCGGGTGGCTTTGGCCTGGTCAATGTGAATCCAAAAAACTTCCTGGCGTCTACGGGATTTCTTCTTGCTCGTGATAGGCCTTTGTACCTTCAGCATGGTGTCCCCCATTGCTTCAAGGACCTTGTACGGTCCCTCCCAGTTTGCGTCCCATGGGCCGACCCGACGAAAGACTTTCACCATTACCATTTCTCCTACAGAGGGCATAGGCGTTTCCCCCTGTAGATACGGTTTGTGTAACCGTATAGCTGCATGAGGCAGTAACTCCTTCAGGTTCTGCTGAACCTGTTGAAGAAACAAGTCTCTGGCGATGGCGTTCTTCGTGGGCTCCGACACTTGGGGTTCGTTTGGTAGACATAGGGGCATTTTACGTCCGGTCATAAGTTCAAATGGGGAGATACCGGTACTAGAGGCCTCTGTGGCTCGGATACCCATTAGCACAGCTGGAAGGGAGATTACCCAAGAGGAACCTTTCTCCAGCAGTGCCTTGGAAAGCCGGGTTTTAATGGTCCGGTTCATCCGCTCCACGATGCCCGCCGACTGAGGGTGGTAAGGGACATGAAACCTTTGCTTTATGTCTAGGAGACCACAAAGCGCTTTCATGACCTTACCCGTGAAATGAGTCCCTCTGTCGGATTCTATCAATCTGGGGATCCCCCATCGTGACAGAACTTGTTCCCAGAGAACACGGGCAGTGGTGGAGGCCGTATCATTGACCGTAGGGATGGCTTCTACCCACTTCGAGAAGACATCCACTACCACCAGGGCGTAACGACAGTTACGACTCCCAGTTGGCAAAGGTCCGATGTAATCAATTTGGATAGCGGACCATGGACCATCAGCAGGAGGAACCCGCTGTAACACCGGCTTCAGGGCTGACGCCCTTGGGTTAACCTGAGCGCACACCAGGCACTGTTGCGTAACGTCCTCTACTGTGTTGGACATTCCAGGCCAGTACAATTTGTCTCTCAGGAGAGGCAAGAGCTTATTCCGGCCAAGATGTCCAAACATTTGGTGGTTCAACCGCGTCAGCTCTGTTTGCAGATGCTGTGGAACCACCGAGAGAAAGCAACTGAGTACCGGTGTCGTAACACAGGATCCCCTGTTGTAAGGACCAGGGATGCTGTGGTACTTGGATGTGTGTCATTAGAAGAGGATCCTTAGCTTGTTCCTCCTCGAATGACACCGGTCTGTCACTCAGATGGGTATGCGCTGCAATCCGGTATGCGGGCAGTGGCTCAGTGCCTGGTTCCCTAAAGGTCCCAGACACTGCTGCTAGTTTTGCCAGTTCGTCTGCCTGGTTGTTACCTGCTGTCAAAGGTTCGTCCCCTTTTTGATGCGCCGGGATTTTTATGATGGCTGCTTCTGCCACGTGTGCCATACCCCACTCCCACAGCTCCTCCAGGACTGACACATGAGCCAGAGGTTTGTTTTGGCTGTCCACAAATCCTCTTCTCTTCCAAACGTCCAGGTGCAATGTGAGGGAGCGAACTACATATGCGCTGTCGCTATATATAACTCGTTTCCCTGGAGGGTGAAGAAGCAGGGCCTCTTTAACCGCCTCCAGCTCTGCCCGCTGTGCTGACATGTGACCTGGTAACCGGACAAGATTCTGGGTACCAGTGGTCTCATCCAGCACAGCAAAACCTGTGACATATTCCCCATCCAGATAGAACCGAGAGCCATCAACAAAGATGACTCTGTCATCTGGATGCTTGTCAGTCCTGAACATCCGTGGAGAGTCGTCCATTACCGGAGGGCCACAGTCATGTTCAGTTCCAGTCAGGTTCAGCAACTGGGACAAAACATACTTGGCCTTGTGGTCCACCTGCAGATTCCGGCCGCTGAGATCCATGATCCATCTCCCGAATCTCTGTTGGGAGACTCCAGGGAGAGTATCACGGAGCAAAAGGGTCAGCGGTGAATGTGGAGTCTGCAAAGTGAGGGGCCGGAAGCCAACAATATGCTCAGTGGTCTTAACAGCATAGTGTATGGCTGCCAATTGCTTGGCGCATTCATCGAACCCTCGTTCGACCGGCGAAAGCAGCCTGGAGAAATATCCCAGCGGTCTGGTCTCGTAACCTACTTTCTGTACAAGGACAGCTGAGATAGACTCCATCCCTGCATGCGCCTGTATGGCCATTTCCCCATCTGAATGTGGAGTGGCCAACACAGGCGCCGAGGAGAGGTCCCTTTTCAGGGTTGAAAAGGCCTCCTCCTGCGCATCGGACCACCCTTTGATTGAGGGTTCCTCTCCTCGAAGGAGTTCGTAGAGAGGTTTCGCTTTGGCCGCGAAATCCTCTATGAACTCCCTCATGAAGTTGGCAACCCCCAGGAATTTTCTCAAATCCTGAAGGGTGCCAGGCCTGGGTAACTTTACCATGGCTTCCACCCGGGACGTCATGATTCCTTTGGTTCCACAGGAAATTTGGACCCCAAGGAAAGTTACCTCCGCTTTAGCCAAATTTGCCTTATGGGGACTCAGTTTGAGTCCTGACTTTGCCAGGAGTCCCAGCAGCTCTTTCAACAGAACCAAGTGTTCCTCCAAGGTTTCTGTATGCAAAAGCAGGTCATCCACGTATTGCAGGAGGCATTCCGGCCGTGAGAACACACTCAGCACAGCCGCCAATGCCTGATGGAAATACGTGGGGCTGCTATGGAACCCCTGGGGCAGTACAGCAAACATGTACTGTTTGTCCCCCACCGTAAAAGCGAATTTGTACCGACACGACTCCGTGAGTTCGATGGAGAAGAACCCGTTGGCAACATCGATGGTCGAGAATACGCGGCTTTCGCCACTTATTCTGGCCATGATGTCGGGAGTTTGGGCCACCACTGGGGCTGACATTGGGGTGTATTTATTAAGGACACGGAGGTCTATGGTCAGCCTCCATGCGTTTGTGTCCTTTTTCTTAACTGGCCAGAGGGCATTGTTGCACTTTGAGTTGCCCTCAATGACCACACCCCTAGTCTTCAATTCAAGGACAGTGTCCATAATTGAATGGGTGGCCTCTGGTGGAAATCGATATTGGCGTTGAGGTGGAGGGTCAGGACCCTGTATGTCCACCAAAACGCCAATCAATCTGCCACAGTCATTCTTATTTTGGGCCCACAGATCAGGGTGCTCGTACACAATAGGCTCAAGGTCTGGATTGTGCGAGACCTCAGGCCACTTGTGTTCCAGCACATCAGTAGAGTTATCTACTGCTGGCAAAGGTGGTCCCAGACACTGGCGTTGAATGACAAACACCTTGGCTCGTCTGGGACCCTTCCACACAATGCAATTTGCCAGATCCAGGATCCACCCATTTTGTGTCATTACATCGGTTCCGATAATGTTATCAGAACCGGGGTAATACCACATGGGTATCCTGAGGTTAGTGCACCTGGTAATCTGAACGATTACCTCATCAATTCTGTGGGCCTTCACCCCCCCTTGTTGGTGATCAAATCCGATCACCACACACTGGGGGCTGTTGGGGAGTAGATCATGTTTGATATTGGTAATGGATATTTCCGCCCCAGTATCAAGCATGATTTCCGTTTCTTTATCTTTTATCGTGGCTTTTATATGGGGTCTCCCTGAAGGATCCAGTATGATTGGACATACTGGTGCCAATTCTTTAGGGACCCCTAATCTTCAATCGACATCCACCAGACTCCCAGTAGGTATTTGTGTGGTACATACTGCCACTCTTGTGCTCTGTTCCTGATCCTTAGGTGTGGAATCTCTTGATTCCACGCCCCCTGGGACATTCATGACCGCCACGCATTTTGGTGCTTGTCCTGATGAATGTCCCAGATTCATATCAACCTGTTCCCCCACAGGTCTGGCATAATTAGGCTTCATCCTGAAACCGTTATTATTGCCGTTTTTCTCCGAATTTGTCCGGTTAATCTTTAACCACTGTGGACAATTTCTTTTTATGTGCCCCTCTTGTAAGCACAGGAAACAACGAAAGTTTCCTGTCCTTTCCAGCGGTGGGGCCGTGGGGCGGACAGTTGATGCATACCTCGTGTGTTGTACCCGGTCGTCTTGCGACCTACCGTATACAGGCACACGCTCCCTCACTTTCACAGACTTCTTACTGAGCAGTATGTCTTGTCTACACTGCTCAATAATCATGGCTGCGTCCGTGAGGGATGGCTCCCTAGCTGCACTCAGCCGGATTGCAGTATCAAGATATGGGAATTTTTCCACAAACATGCGCACCATGCCTTGTGGAATCCCAATACCCTGATCTTTGGTAACCCTCCTGTACATTGCTTCAAACCGACTACACAATGACAAGGGTTCATCATGTATAGTAGGCTTAAACTTTGACAGGACCTCTGGAGTGACATCCCAATGACCCGTGGCCAGTCTCGTGAGTATGGAGAGGCGCTCCTCCTTATCATGAAACTGGCCATTCGTGGGTCGCATCCTCCCCGTTACCTCATACCTTTGATTAAGGTGTGTTGGTAACCATAATCTGAACAGCTCCATGCGATATTCCGGAGCCACTGAATATTTGTTACAGTGACCTTCGAAAATATCGCATGAAGCGAACGGATCTACATGGGGATCATATTTCGGGATCTCCTTGCAGATCCGTAACAGGAAGTTTATCCTTTCCATACTGGAATGGTTAGGATACACCTCTTCCTGTTTCTCCGGACGTGTTGGCGGATTGGAAGTGGAATATACCCCTCCACTTTCCTCTCCCCAACAGTTGTCCTGGTAACGGTTGCTACCCCTATTCTCCCCGGATGACGGGGTGAATTGTAGAGACCGTTCCACCTGTCCCCTAGTGTCTACCAATGCGGATGTATTATCCGTCGAAGACCCTGGCGTTGCCGCCGCTGTCTCCCCCTGTGCCATTTCCGAAACACAAACTTGTTTCGTGGGCACCATACCGTTGGTACTAGGCCTGGACAAATTGGAGATTGCCCGCTGCAAATCTGCAATGGTTTGCGTCTTTGCAGCCAGGTCCTCCCTCATCTGAACAATCAGGGAATCCGTAGATACCATATTGTTCCTGTACTGATTAATCTCAGTGTACAGCCGGAGTAGCTCTCTGTCCATGTCAGAGTAGAGACTGTCCTTATCCGAGAGTCTCGACTCTAACACACAGATTTCTCTGCCCCTCTCGACTGTACACTGGGCTTCGTCTTGTAATTGAACCTCTAGTGTGTGAATTCTTCTATAGTTATCAACACAACAATTGCAGTGGAAGTTTGCTTTGTCCGCAGCCTCCCCTGCCTTTCTTGTGCTGGCAAGTATCTCTGTGTGTTCCGCCCTCCAAATGGTATCCTCATAGGAAAGAACCAATTTGGCTAGCATTTGGAGGCGTTTGGTGGTCTTGTTAAAGACACTCCTACTAATACAAACCCGGTCATGAGCGTACACCTGGTCCAGTAAAGCAGACCACAGCAGCTCAGCGGATTTATATGTAGTAGGAACAATGGGATTAAAAGTGCTGTTTTTGGCTAAGTGTTGGAGTGTGGAGAAGTTCATACTCACCGTTTGCTGAGCGTCCATCTTCTTGTTGGTGCTGTACTTTCTTGTCCCTTGCAGCTGCTTGAAAGAAGTCCTTTTCTTCCGGATCGCTTCTTTCTGACCAGCTGGACTTTTATGTACCTCCAACGAAGATGGATCTCTTTCCGTGACGTATCCTTCTTCTCTTACCCCAGCGACGGTGACCGTGTAAAGCAAATACGAAAATATTAATTCACAGAACAATTATAGATTCTCTGCAAAAGGTTTTGTTCTATTTCTGGTACTGTAAGGGAGGTATCGCTTCTCCTGTACGAATTATCGGGTCCTAGACGCTCAGACACTCCGCTGACCGCGTCTCTCCTGCCCGCTAATTCACAGTACTAGCGACCCTCAACCTTAAGACCAAAAATAAACGCAAAATCCACGCAGTGGGCCTGGCTCGCCAATGTAAAGGGGGACTATTAATCACCAATATTTATGCAAATATCGATAATTAATATTCATAAATGGGAGGAGCCGTCTATTGATAACTCCGCCTATTTATACCTTTATATAATAATTACACAATACCTTCGCTATGCTCTACACTGATCACTTATGCTGACTGCAAGCGCCTTACTAACTCGCTACCGCTAACAAGTACACGCCACACAAAAGGGTACAAATATAACAGTATTTATTACACCACGCAATACACTAATAATACACTACGCACGCAGTACACTACAATACAGCACTAAATATCCAATCCTAAACTACACTACACATTCCCATTTCCACCCATCAACTAACTATACAATACACACATTCAATATTAACAGCCCACCCACCTAGTACTGTATACTATCCCTACAGGGCAGACGAAGATAGACGGTGGTCTTACAAGCCGACCACCAAGCACAAATATATCACAGGAGGGGATTAGAGTGATCAGGGCGACAAGGGGTGTAAAGGGGTACCAGGATCAGGGGAAAAGGGGTAGGGATACAGAGGGTTCCAGGGGATATATATATATACCAGGGGATAGCAGGAGGGAGTATCTGAGGGTTACCAGGGGAGTGAGATAGTACAGGGGGGGGTCCGGGGGGTATATCAGGGGGGTCCGGTGGATATATATAGTGCAGGGGGGGTCCGGAGGGTATATAGAGGGCAGGGGGGGTCCGGAGGGTATATGGAGTACAGGGGGGGTCCAGAGGGTATATAGATAGTGCAGGGGGGGTATATAAAGATACTTAGGGTTAATGCTCGTTGTCCAGGGGTCGCTCGTTCGTCTAGGGGTGCTCGTCAGTCCAAGGGGGTCTCCTTCAGGGTGGGTGGGCGGCCGGCTCTGTCTCTCCTAGTGCAGGCCTGCCGGACTTATATGTCCGGCCGCCCGCACTGCCGTACCGCCCACACAGCGGCGCGCGAGCGCGCACCACAGTGCAGGACACGTGGGCCGGCGCGGTGAGATGACGTCACCGCGCCTGCCCGCGCGTCCCTGCACGCGCACCGCAGGGCCGCGTGCACTAGCTGACAGGCGGGAGATCCTTTGATCTCCCGTCTGCAGCTCTTAGCATTCTGGACATCGCAATGGTAATTGCGATGCCAGAATGCGCATAATAGAGTGAGCGGAGGTATCTCCTCTCCCTCTATTATGCTTAATTATCTTCAGCAGGGCTGCAGATAATTAGAACAAAAGGATTCAAATTCTATTGAATTTGAATCCTTTTGAGGTCACCAGAATGACCGGACCTTGTTCGGTCATTCTGGCGCCTTCACCCAGATTACATCAATGTAAATGCTTGGGGCACATTTACATTGATGCATCTGTGTCCATGTAGGGGGGGGGGATTTATATGGTATGGGGATATATTCATATATATAAGATATACAGGGGGCATTATAGGATACAGGGGGCATTATAGATAGATATATATAAATATATATATATATCTATCTATCTACCTATTAAAGGGGGCACATACATATATGAATTCCCACAGGGGCATGAATGAGCCCCTGGGGAATATCAGAGGCAGATGGGCGCAGGTGCTGGGCACATCTGCGCACATTGCCCTCTGAGGGGCTAACATATACATGGCACATGCATATATCACATTATGTGAATTCCCACAGGGGCATGAATGAGCCCCTGGGGAATACCAGAGGCAGATGGGCGCAGGTGCTGGGCACATCTGCGCACATCGCCCTCTGAGGGGCTAACATATATATACATATATATATATGCATGCCCAGTAGGCATGCATATATATCTATGCATACCTGCCACCCTTCCTCAACAGGAAGCATGGCTGATGAGAGGGCCCATAATCCTGGGGCAAGAGGCTGGCAATGCGGCAGAATCCAAGATGGCTGAGACTGTTTAAAGGGCTGTGACATCACAAGGCTGGCTGGCTGCTGATTGGCTGCATGCATGGCATTATGGGTGATCCCGCCTTTCCAGAGTTCCTTTCACACGTGCAGCTGCAATTTTAGGAAAAAATGCGATTCGGTACCACGAAATGTGAGGAAATTCTTATTCTGCGCAAATCTAATTTTTCCTGAAATTCGGAACATGGCCATTTGCCGAATCTGTGGGCAGAAGGTGAAGTGTGGCCACGGTGCCAATGTTGACACCACGGCCCTGTGTCAACTTATGCAGCGTCACCATAAAGTGGCCTGGGAGAACAGTGGCTCCAATGTGGTGGTCCAGCCTGCTGCAGCAACCGCTGAATCACCCAAAGGCACGCACCCGATATCATGCAGTCAAAGCTTCACCACCTCAGCCGAAGGGAGCTATCTGTCCTTCCCATCATCTACTGGTCCTGATGCTCCTGCTCTTCACCCTTCTACTCCTCGTCAGTCGTTCCGTCAGCAATTGAACACCTAAGCGATTGCCAAGAGACAACAGTATGCGTGCACTCATCCAATGGTGCAGAAGCTGAACATGATCCTGGCCAAGTTGCTGGTGCTGCAGTCTCTCTCTTTCCAAGTGGTGGACTTTGCATCTTTCAGAGAACTGATGCCTTGTGCCGAGCCAAGGTGGAGAGTCCCAGTCATTTATTTGCCAAAAAGGCAGTACCAGCCCTGCACAAATATGTAGAACAGAAGGTGGCCAGTCCTTGAGCTTCTCGGTGTCTGCCAAAGTGTATGGCAGCGCTGACATGTGGAGCTATAACTACTGTCAAGGACAACATATGTCCTTTCCGGCCCACTGGGTAAATGTGGTTCCTGCCAAGCCAAACCAGCAACTTGGCCAGGTGATGCCGCCTCCATGTTCTTACGCCGTTGGTCCTGCGACAATGTCCGCCTCTGCCTTCTCATCCACCACCGTGTCCTCAGCCTCCATTGCAGGGACAATTAACAGTGCTCCTCCAGCATACCACATGTACAGGGCATGGCGGTATGATGCTGTTCTGCACATCGTTTGCCTGGGCGAACTGAGTCACACAGCAAAGGAACTGCTCCGTGTCCTTCCTCAAGAAATCAAATCCTGGCTTTCTCCACGACAACTCAAAATCGGTACTATGGTGACCGACTAAGGGAAGAACATGGTGTTGGCGCTACGTCAAGGAGGGCTGAGCCATGCGCCCTGCATGGTGTTCGTGTTCAATCTGGTTTTCAAGCGGTTCCTGAAGTCTTCCACCCATCTGCAAGACATCCAAAAAATGGTATGCACTTCAGCCACTCGTACACCGCAAAGCACACCCTCCTTGAGCTTTAGCGACAACATAGGTTGATATGCGAAGTTTCCACCCGTTGGAATTCCACCCTCCATATGTTGGACCAACTATACGAACAGAGAAAGGCCATAAACGATTTCTTGATGATCCAAGCGGACAGGAGTACTCCCCTGTGTAACTTTGATGTCAGCCAGGGGCAGCTCATGCGTGACACCTGCCGTTTGCTCAGGCCCTTTGAGGAAGCCACGTTATTTGTCAGTCGCCAGGATTATGGGATGAACAACGTCATTCCACTGCTTAATGTCCTGGAACAGATGCTGCTAAATCTGTCTGGTCAGGGGACTAGAGTAGTAGCGTCTAATTGTGAGCGTCTATAACCGAATGTTTGGCCATTCTCCACAAGCAATTAGCTTGTCTGCAAGCTGAATCCCCACCTGACCACGTTGCTGGCGGTGCATGAAAACAAAGACTCCAGCGTAATTTGAATAATCTTGATTTCTTTTTATTGTTAGGTTATTGCGGCTTAAATGTTACGTTTTAAATTTTACGTTTCGGCCATGTGGCCTTCTTCAGACTAATGCCGCTGGTGATGGAGAGAGATCAGGCGCACTGTAGAAGTCTATTGCGGAAATACCGCTAGTGAAGATAGCGCCCGTTGCTGGCGGTGCACTTACATATCGTAAAAGTACTTTGAACTCTCAAGTGGTGGAGAACGTGCGTCATTCCTTGCAATTCTCACTGTGCAGCAAGCTGCACTCCACATATGCAATAGAAAAGAGAGAATGCACATAAGGAGTATCGCTGAAGATAAAGAGTACCGCAGGGAGATATGCTCGCCTTGTTTGCTAGAGGTGCAATTCTCTGCAGGCTTGAATTAAGATCTACCTTGGTTGCTGATCCTAATGTTGCGTGCAGGGACCTGACAGAGTGGAGTTTCCAAAGGCAAGAGGAAGAAGGAGGAAGAGTGCTATTCGTGTTGGTGGATAAGTAGCAGAATGTCAGTACTTCATTCGTTGGATACTTTATCATCCGATGACACTAGAATAAAAAATACTTAGCATCTAAGTGGCCAGTCGTGACGAGCCCAATAAAACAAAAGAAGGAAAAAACAAGATGGCTCCAGGTAGCGTGCAATGTGGTACTCTGTGGTCCTTAATGGACTATATTTTCAAACTCAAAATACCCGGCATTTTTCAAACAGTTCTAAAAAATTAAATAACAAATAACAAACATTAACATATACACTGCTCAAAAAAATAAAGGGAACACAAAAATAACACATCCTAGATCTGAATTAATTAAATATTCTTCTGAAATACTTTGTTCTTTACATAGTTGAATGTGCTGACAACAAAATCACTCAAAAATTAAAAAATGGCAATCAAATTTTTCAACCAATGGACGTCTGCATTTGGAGTCACACTCAAAATTAAAGTGGAAAAACACACTACAGGCTGATCCAACGTTGATGTAATGTCCTTAAAACAAGTCAAAATGAGGCTCAGTAGTGTGTGTGGCCTCCACATGCCTGTATGACCTCCCTACAACGCCTGTGCATGCTCCTGATGAGGTGAGGGATGCATGCTCCTGAGGGATCTCCTCCCAGATCTGGACTAAAGCATCTGCCAACTCCTGGACAGTCTGGGGTGCAACGTGATGTTGGTGGATAGAGCGAGACATGATGTCCCAGATGTGCTCAATTGGATTCAGGTCTGGGGAACGGGCGGGCCAGTCCATAGCATCAATGCCTTCGTCTTGCAGGAACTGCTGACACACTCCAGCCACATGAGGTCTAGCATTGTCTTGCATTAGGAGGAACCCAGGGCCAACCGCACCAGCATATGGTCTCACAAGGGGTCTGAGGATCTCATCTCGGTACCTAATGGTAGTCAGGCTACCTCTAGCGAGCACATGGAGGGCTGTGCGGTCCTCCAAAGAAATGCCACCCCACACCATTAATGACCCAATGCCAAACCGGTCATGCTGGAGGAGGTTGCAGGCAGCAGAACGTTCTCCACGGCATCTCCAGACTCTGTCACGTCTGTCACATGTGCTCAGGGTGAACCTGCTTTCATCTGTGAAGAGCACAGGGCGCCAGTGGCGAATTTGCCAATCTTGGTGTTCTCTGGCAAATGCCAAGCGTCCTGCACGGTGTTGGGCTGTAAGCACAACCCCCACCTGTGGATGTCGGGCCCTCATATCACCCTCATGGAGTCTGTTTCTGACCGTTTGAGCAGACACATGCACATTTGTGGCCTGCTGGAGGTCATTTTGCAGGGCTCTGGCAGTGCTGTTCCTCCTTGCACAAAGGCGGAGGTAGCGGTCCTGCTGCTGGGTTGTTGCCCTCCTACGGCCTCCTCCACGTCTCCTGATGTACTGGCCTGTCTCCTGGTAGCACCTCCATGCTCTGGACACTACGCTGACAGACACAGCAAACCTTCTTGCCACAGCTCGCATTGATGTGCCATCCTGGATAAGCTGCACTACCTGAGCCACTTGTGTGGGTTGTAGACTCCGTCTCATGCTACCACTAGAGTGAAAGCACCGCCAGCATTCAAAAGTGACCAAAACATCAGCCAGGAAGCATAGGAACTGAGAAGTGGTCTGTGATCACCACCTGCAGAACCACTCCATTATTGGGGGTGTCTTGCTAATTGCCTATAATTTCCACCTGCTGTCTATCCCATTTGCACAACAGCATGTGAAATTGATTGTCACCCAGTGTTGCTTCCTAAGTGGACAGTTTGATTTCACAGAAGTGTGATTGACTTGGAGTTACATTGTGTTGTTTAAGTGTTCCCTTTATTTTTTTGAGCAGTGTATAAGCTTAGCCCGACATTCATAAGTGCAAAAGATCTGGCTCGCCACTGCTACCCACATTGGCTGATGACAACGGTTCAGGGGCAGGAGGAGGAGGAGAAATAGGAGCAGAAGAAGCATATGTGTTCTGTGGTTGAAGCTGTGTAGCGGGGGGCATATGACGGGCCATGGTATGGCTGTGCATAATACTCAGGCGGCCTTTGACTGGGCACTCCATAGGCATAATCCTGGGAGTACAGAGGCTGTGAGCCATGGAACTGAAAGGGTCGTGGAGGAGGGGGTTGAAATAGTGGAGCGGGTGGTGGAGGATTAGGTGGCACATTCACATTTAGATGCCACTGTTCAATAGCCCCAAGAATACTATTAGGGTTATTAGATGCAGTGGCAGCTTCCAGAAGGGTCATAATGCCACAACACACTCTTGTCTGTATTTCTGTATTAACTGCCAGTTATAGAGGGGCCAGAGTGTGTACAAAACGGTCATACTCATCCTCCGCGTGGGACTCTCGTATGTATTGGAGGACACGCTCATCAATTACAGCTGCATTGCTTGCTACAGTAAGGTGATGGCGACTTCTTGCTGAACGGGTGGCTGTACGTGCACCCGGAGCATCTACTCTGGATGTAGTATTTTCCTGACCAGAAGTGGATGGCTGCTCATCAACATCAGGAGATTCGCCCTCGGTAGGTACAGGAGGATCCGATGTGGCAGGGGCCGTGTCCTCAACCACCTCATCATCCAGAAAACTGTGATCAGTGCTGAAATAAAGAGAAAAATCTTACATATCACATGATAAAACATCACAATAAAACCAAGTTGAGGGCCTCATTCCCAAAAAAAAACCCCACATAGGTCCAATTTACCACTGAACTCACGAACATGTGACTTGGTTTAGAAAGTTACGCCAAAAATATGACTAGACATATTAGTTGCAAGACAACTTCCAGTGACTTGTTGCTTGGGGACAGCTGGAGCTCTGAAGTTTCACACGTGATGAAGATAATTCATAATTAATAGTACATTATTAACGACCACAAACAATGAGAAATATCAAAACATACCTGTTCAGTTCCATCACATCACAAAGAAAACATAGTTGTTCCAAATACACATATGGCTTCTTCTTCCGCCCACCGGCACCACTCCTTTTTGCATTTGTCTCACACCGGAAGGTGTCCCTACATGTACGCCAGCGTGTTTCAACGGCATTCACTAGGTTAACAAAAAACAGTACACAATGAAATAACACATATACTGGAAATACAGATTAGTAACACTAGGTCATATGCATATGAGCATGTGTGCCTTTGAGTCTGTGACCAGTACTCAGGTGATAACTGCACTTGCAAAATACACAAAGTTTAATATTAACACATGGGGTTTTGACCAGGGGGAAGAGAGCACAGGACGGACCAAAACTGTTGCTCTGTTTATATATAAGTATTTCTAGGGGGATCACATTGGTTTAATGTGGGTAATGCTCCTATAGTATATGCTCCTGCCCCAAAAATAACAAGCTAGCAGAGAACATGTGTGTCTGCAGCTATGTATACTTGTGGTCAGGGCGACGGCCCTTGAACGTACTAATCAGAGCTTACCGGAGGCTGGTTAATGCCGGGAGCCTGGAGGGAGGGTAGGCCTAAAAGGGGGCCTACCCCAATAAAACTGAAGAGAAAAGGGGAGGGTGGGAGGGGTACCTGGCTGCACGTCCCGTCTGTAAATCCCGCCGAGGTTATAAAGGCAGAGGGGGCGTGGCCTCAGCCCCTCCCACAAATACAGGCTGCCCGGTAGCCTTAACCACTTATGGTCAGGGCGACGGCCCTTGAACGTACTAATCAGAGCTTACCGGAGGCTGGTTAATGCCGGGAGCCTGGAGCGAGGGTAGGCCTAAAAGAGGCCAAAAAAGAGACATAATCATACTGTCAAACACTTTATTGTAGCATTACAGGGCAAGTGAACAGAACGCATCACGAATCTCGGATTGAGGATTTGGAACATATCCGGAGAAACATCTCCAACGCCCCATACTCCTGATGACATGCGGTGGTATTTTGTGCCTAGAAGCGGCTGAGGCTGCCCCAATACGAAAGGAGTGGCCTGAGATGGCCTTGGGATCCTGACCCAAACCCTGCAACCAAGGAGCGGACATGGGACATGAACTGAGAGGTGGACAATGGACCCCCCTTAAAGGGAAGTAGCGGACTACCTGGGGCCGCCGCCTGCAGCCCTGAAGACAAATGCTGCAGCGCATTGACCGGGCACCAGTCGTTGTGCGAGGGGTAAAACCTCACCAGAGTTGGAGGTCCTGTTTGAGCGGTCTTGGTAGACAGGATGCTCAGTATAAAATGGTCGTGATGCCAGGTCAAGTGCTGCTTCTGGAGATGACGGCTGTTCCGGACGGCAGTGGTGAATTCCCCCGGCCGGAGGAACCCGTAAAACCCCAGGTATAGGGCGGCTTTAATGACGGTGCTAACCAAGGGCCCAAAAGGATTACCATCCAGAGCCAAGGACAACTGCCTAAACAAGGAGCCGGACATGGGTTGACGGACCACTGGCCTACTTGCACCGGCTTTCTCAATGCCCCGGAGCGTGGCCTTGATGGCCTGCGATGTGAAAAAAGATACTCAGGCAGGGTTGTTCAATGTGAACTGATGTTGAATTCCTGCCAAGTAAAGGCGGATGGTGTTATGCGCGAGACCGAGGTTGGCATGACAATGCGCAAGAAACGCCATCACGAATGACACGTCATCCACGTTGCCTTGTGGATGATTCTTGGCAAAATCCTTATAAAGGTTCCAGCCCGTGCGATAATTCCTGACTGTATTCTCAGAAAGGCTCTGGTGCAAGAGATCTTTTGCTGTCCTGATCAATGATGTTAAACCCACACCAGGTCGCTGTAAGCTGGAATGCCCGCCCAGGTTGCGTCTGCATGCGGCATATTCTGAAAAAAGACATTAGCGTTAAATCGGGACAGTGCATCAGCAGCCGTATTCCTGGAACCCTGAATGTGGGAGCACTCAAAGCAAAAATTATGCATCATAGACAGCCAAACCAACCTGCGCATGAGGGCCATGATTTTAGGGGATTTTGCTCTGCCACTACGGATGATGTCAACCAAGTCCTGACTATCGGTGATAAACAACACCCTCGAGTCTGACCATTCGTGGCCCCATACATGGGCCGCCGCCACCAACGGATATAACTCCAACAGGGGGGATGACCGAAGAGCTTCCCTGTCCACCGTGATCTGGTGCGGCCAGGCACCGGCCAGCCAGTGATTGCCAAATATGGCTGCAAAGCCCTTGGATGCGGCTGCGTCTGAATAAATCGTGGGAGAGGACGGGTCCCGGGGGGGAATGAACAACCTTACCCCATTCCATGAAGACATGAATGCACTCCACATGGACAGGTCCGCCATGGCCTGTTGGTCCAACCGAATAACACTGTCTTGTTCTGGGGCTGATGGCAGGAGCAGCAAGAGCCGGGAAACAAAAGGTACGTCCCTGGGGCATGACCCTCATGGCGAAGTTCAGCCGGCCCAGTAACGATTGGAGGTTCGTCTTGGTCAGGAAGCAGGCCTTGGACGCCTCCAGGATGGCTAACTGTATCTGCTGCAACTTCTCCTCGGGGAGCCTTGCTTCCAACCTCACCGAGTGCAGGATGACCCCCAGGAAGGTGATCGTCTTGGAAGGACCTACCGTCTTCCCTGAGGCGACAGGAACCTGGAGTGCCGAAAATAATTCCAGCAGGGAGGATAAGCTGGAGGGCTGCCGGGAAGGGTGTTCCACCAGCAGGAAGTCGTCCAGGTAATGGATGCACATGGGTGCCTGCCCATGTTCGACCAGGATCCAGTGCAGGGCCTGGGCCAGACGGTCAAACAGCCATGGGCTGCTTTTTGAGCCAAACGTTAGGCGATTGGCAAAGTAGTACCTGCCTGCCCACTTGATGCCGTAGTATTGCCACAGTTGCGGATGGATCGGGAGCAGTTTGAAGGCGTCAGCAATATCCGTCTTGGACAACCAGGCCCCCCTGCCCGCCTTGAGAATAAATTGAATGGCCTCATCGATAGAGGAGTACTTCATACTAAACTCTTCCGATGGTATGAGGGAGTTAATACTGGGTATGTGAGAAGAATGAGGAGCCGAGAGATCATAGATAAGCCTTCTTTTATTTGAGTCCTTCTTAGCCACCACTCCAATGGGGTTAACCCTCCATACTTCAAAGGGGATAGAATCAAACGGACCGATGAGGAACCCTTTTTCCAGTTCCAAGGAAATCGCCGCTTGCACAGCCTCTGGATCCCGTCTGGCAGAGAGGAGATTCTCACATTCCCAGTTGGCATGCGGAAGGGCCACCAACCCCGTATGGAACCCTTGTGACAGACCCGTAAGCAGATGTACCACAAACTGTTGATCACCATGCCCTTCTAGGAGTGCCCCCAGGAGATCAACGTTGATGTCGGTCAGTCATGCCTGTTTAGATGACTTTTTAGGACAGGTGGACCTTGGATGTGCACGAAAGCAGACTGTGCACACGTGGAGGGCCCTGCACCCACTGAACATGCAATGACCGAAGTTAAAATTATTGCATATCTGGCTTTTGCCCAGATACACAATCGGCCTGCCAAACTTGTCCATGAGGGCCGGACCCCTGGGGACTCCTGATGTACCTGGAAGGGCTCTATCTGGACGGGAGGCCGCCTCGTTGGGGCCCCATTCTGTGGCATGGAAAATGGACTGGCACGAACCACAAGTGGGGGCTCGGAGTCCTGCAAAATGCCTTCAATAAAGCTTCATGTCTAGCACAGCCCAATTGGTCATGAATTGAAACTGTGCTAGGGAGGCTGCGGCTTTAGCCGCGAAGGACCGATGGTAATCATAAAACGCCGAGCCCCCATAAGTAATCGGTGACCTGATATAGATAGGCGTCCAGCTCCTCCCTCCTATTAGGCTGTGCCGAGCAGATGACGTCCCTGAACAAACTAAAAGCGAGTACAAACTCGGGTATGGACAGGTTGCGATTCAGTCGGGCATCTTTGGACTTCATCACTAGGTGACCTCTTTGCCTGCCAGTATATCCCTCCTGATATTTTCCGCAACAAAATGAGCTGGGACAATGGCCGGCGGAGTAGAAGACATACCTGGGGAATCCGCCAATGGCCATGACACCGCCGTCACGGGCGACACTGACTGCGAAGAGGTGGAGGCCCTGGACTCCAGCTCCATGACCCTGTGCTGGATGTCCGCTACTGAGGCAGCCAGACTCCCCATAGTGGCATTCAACTGAGCCAGTGCTGACTGGACAGTAGGTACTGCCAGCTGCTCGCTGGATGGACCCGGGCTAGATACCAGCAGCCTATAAAGTTCGGCTTTCCTGGCCGAAGCCGGGTGACTGATGCCCCTTCTATTCAATTCGGCCACCAGTTTTGGAATTGTCCAGTTCCTCAGGGATCCATGACCAGCCAGACCGGAAACCACGGACCCGGAGTTGGACGAGGCATCGTCGATGTCTGAGGCCTGGGACATGTTGACAGCGCTGCAATAACTCTGGATATCACCTGAGGACAAAACCTTTGTTACTTGTGCGGACCCCAGGCGTGTCTTGGACATCCCGATTGCCCCTCCCCCTTTTGGCCTCTACCAGAAAGACCGCCCCTAGATTATGGCCGGCCTGACGGACCTGAATTGATACTCACCTGGTTATGGAATTTGATGAAAATGATAATGATACCGTACTTGGAGGCCCGTACCACCGACCGAGGTGGAGGCCTTGTTAATGGGAAACTGAAGGCACCGAGACCCCAACGTGCTGCCGTATAAACAAAGAACAAGTATGAAAATCTAAATGCACTGGGAATATAACCCACCTGGTTGCGTCAGGCCGTACAACCTGCCCCTAAGAGTAACCGAGAAACATGGCCTAAACGTTTTAGGCAACAATGATGAGGACAGAAGAGCCAACAAACCAGGATGACGTGCTCCCCGGGCGTGCTGCTGGGTCATGCATGCTGCTATGGGCGGATGTGTGCCAAAATTAGTGAAAAAGACCCATTGGACATACTTAGACAGGACACCATGCCGCCGGGGCGGCTGACGCGACATTGCCTGAACGCTTCAGACAGACGTGCAACAAGAGACTAGTAAGACAACCTGGACGTACCAGGTAGGACCACGTGCCACCGGGGTGGCGGACGTAATATCTGCCCGAACGTTTCAAGCAGACGTGCAACAGGAGATGAATATGACAACCTGGACGTTCCGGGCAGGACCCCGTGCCACCGGCGTGGCAGACATACTTTGCCTGAACGTTTCAAGCAGATGTGCAACAGGAGACGAGTATGGCAACCTGGACGTTCCAGGCAGGGCCACCTGTCACAGGAGTGACCAACATAATGCTTGAACGCTTCAAGCGGACGTACCACATGAGATGACAAGACACCCTGGAGATCCAGGCAGGACACCGTGCCATGAAGTGGCGGACGTAACATTGCCTGCATGCTTCAAGGAGACGAACCACAATAAAGAAAATGACAACCTGGAGTTTCAGGCAGGACTACATGCCACTGGAGCGGCGGACGCAACAATGCCTGAACGCTTCAAGCAGACGTACCACAATAAACAAAGCGACAACCTGGAGTTCCAGGCAGGACTACATGCCACCGGAGTGGCGGATGCAACAATGCCTGAACGCTTCAAGCAGACGTAACACAATAGACAAAGTGACAACCTGGACGTTCCAGGCAGAATCATGTGCCACCGGGGTGGCCGACAGAATAGCGCCTGAACGTTTCAAGCAGACGAGCAACGAGGGAGAGAGACGGGTATGACAGCCTGACGTGCCAAGAGGAACCACATGCCACTGGTGCGGCGGACATCACATATGGGACGTGTAAATGTGCCTGCGGCCAACCCCCCGTGACACATACCATACCCGTAAAGAAAACAGGACGTACCACCTACTGCAAGTAAGGAATCCTTGGAATGGAGTGGAGCGACAGATAATCGACCAGAAGCAGACACTGCAATATGATGATGCATGACAACAATGTAAATGTAATAAATATATTTGTGCTCGGATCGGCTCATGCTGAGAGGGTACCCTACCTAAGCCTATACTCCACCCCCCCAACCTAGAAGCAGCAGAGTTATGCCGGAACTGCTTATCGAAGGGTAGCCTAAAAGGGGGCTACCCCAATGATGAGACCTGAAAGAAGGGAGGGCTCCTGGGTGGGTTGAAATCGTTCGAACCGACAAGTGGGGGGAGGAGGGCCAGGTTTAAATAGTGAACGCCCCGCCTCCCCTCACACAAATGCGGCACTCTTAATTGCCTACCACTTGTGCTCGGATCGGCTCATGCTGAGAGGGTACCCTACCTAAGCCTATACTCCACCCCCCCAACCTAGAAGCAGCAGAGTTATGCCGGAACTGCTTATCGAAGGGTAGCCTAAAGGGGCCAAAAGAACCATGCATAGGAGTTAGAAAACTTGATAACAGAAACTACAGACCAAAACTCGAAAGCCAATGATATTTCGTATAAGGATCCGGGATATTACGTATGGAACACACGGAACTGCGACGACCCAACCGTTTGATGACATGTACTGGCACCTTATGCATGGACGCCGCCGCTGCCGCGCCCATGCGGAAGGAATGTCCTGTGATCCAGCGAGGACCGACCCCTGGACCTGTCAACTAACCTGAATGTACGTAAGAAAGGCCGCGGTGGTTAGCCGGGCATTGCCTAGTTCGAGTACAGGAGAACATGCCGCTTGGACTAAATACTACGCAGCCAAGCCTCCAAGGCCTGCACCGGACACCATCTGCTGTCCGTGGGAAAGTATCTGACTGCCACTGGTTGCCCCGGCCGTGACGTCTTGGACGAGGCCAAGGTGAGGACATAGATGGACCCGCGCCGGATGAGCTGACCTTTCCGCAGGCACCCAGCCAGCGTATTGGTGCCCATGAGCTCGCCTGACCTGAGGAA